>NC_056725.1:488817412-488899912 GCF_019279795.1 Protopterus annectens | reverse complement strand
CATATGTCCTATGCAGCCCAACTGAAAAAACTCCAGCTGTACTCAGTGGCATATCGCTTACTCAGAGGTGATCTCTGCCTGACTTACAAAGCCATGTCTAACTCAGAATTGATGGACATGATCCACCTAAAAAAATCCAAGTCACTGTGAGCCACGCACTCTAGTGAGTTAAACCTTGCCACAACAATAAATAGAACATGCTGGAGGGATAGATTCCTGTCACAGAGACTCCCCATGCTTTGGAACAAAATTCCTAACTACATTAGGCAGAGCCCCTCACTAACACTCTTCAAGATAAGCCTTGACAAGTGGATGAGCAACAGAAAATACACCCCTGGAATCACTTCATTGGCTCTGCTTGACAGAGGCTCAGTTAATCAATCAATGGGGCGGCGAAAGCCGACATACTCTGGCTAGGCTTAAAAATGCCCTTGGGCAGATAGCCTAGTACCTACCTATGAACCTATGTTGTAGTAAGAAAAGTGATCACAGCATGAGCAATAGCTGGCACTACACTCAAGGAAGGATTTACACTATGACAGTAAGACTGCAGGTCTTCACTTTCAGTCCAATATTAATGCAAAATTGTCTAAGTCTGGTTTATGGTGGAGTGGTGGAAATATGGATGCTAACTTTTATGGCAGCTTACCATAGACTTGAACTTAACAGAATTCAAATGAGCTGAGGAAGTAGGGCACAAAATAAAAAATACATGAGATTAGAGGTGGGGTGGAAGTTTACAGTTAGGAGAAGATATGTTGAAGACAAAGAATATGAGAGGAAATATATGAAAGTGACTGAGTAAGTGAAGGTAGGCAGAAAGTTAGTTAAGAAGACAGAATGTTGTATAGTCACATGGATTATCTATGGATTTGACAGAAGGCTGCATCTAGAACAGACCTTTCAACTGTCCCTGATCTTTAAGGACATCCATGATTTAGACTCCGACTGTAGGTCTGTCCCTTTTAATCCCTCTTAAAACTGGTGACCGCTGATGAAAAGGTGGTGAATTGCCCTTAATAAATAATGATAGTAATTCAGAGTTATAGCTGTTTTACGTCAGAAAATCTATATTAATCCACATTCTCTTATTCTGCAAATGTTTCAAGCTAATAGTACACATATTTAACAAATGTCCCTGATTGTCCCTGATGGTTTGAGGATTTGTCCCTGATTCTGTTAAGATTTGTCTCTGATCGGTTGAGAGCTATGATCTAGAATGATCTGAGAATATCAATGGATTGTGTGCAGATTTGGGCTAAGCATGTGCAGAGCATGTGTGGTTTAGGTGGGGTTTGAGGTTTAAAAGTTGTTAAGTAGACTAGACTAGAAGCTTTATATGTTAAGGGCCCCTCTGTTATTGTGACTAATATAGACAAATGCTTTGTTGATCATATAATTGCTTAGTTGAAGGAAACTTACCTAACATCACTTAAGCTAATTATGGAAACCACATATTTAACATATATTCATGGGCGATGAGAGCTTGTGTGATATGTAGTTTATATAGTGTGTGTCATGGAGAGAGGGAGGTTAAAATGTAAAAAGTCAGCTGGGTGCACAGGTCCCAGGATAAAAAAGTGCCTAATCCTGGTATATGCACTGTTGTCAGGACTGGAAAAAATGGCAGTGTATAATCTTCAAGACACCGAAACATTCATGCAATGGGGTTAGGCCAGGCTCAAGGGGAGGATGACTATCTGGTTGTAAAAGGAAATAGTAGTCCACAAAAAATTAACAGGCCACAAAAGAGTCATAAAGATGGCAGAATGGAGTACTGAGACTAAGGAAGACATTATGTATTGTTACTATTATGCAAGAAGCCCAGAATTTTTAGATGGAAGATATTCACAAAGATTACACGAGAAATTAAAAGAAAGAAAAATACTTGCAAAAGAAACACTGTCAAAAACTTTAAATGCTTTGTTAGACCATTATAATTGTTCTCTCCTTACATTAATTCAACTTTCATATATACTAGTACTGTACTCCCTCAGCTCTGCCGCTGAACAATACTATACATATAGCCCATCTTTCTCTTCCTCACCTACCACATTTCTCTCTCCCTCTCTCTCTTCTCATACCTAGCTTTCTATCACTCTCCTGACACTCTTTAACCTTCTTTCCCACCCCAATACTTTTTCAACCCTTCTATTTATTACTTCTTTTTCCTCCCTGCTACCAACTAATTTTACTGTTTAAGGATGTTTAATGTGCGTCTTTTTTTTAGATGTGCTATTTCTGTCACTCTTCTGACTCTCCTAAACCTTCCTTCTCACTGACTCTCCTAAACCTTCCTTCTCACCCCCAATAATTTCAACCCTTCTATTTATTGCTCCTTTTTCCTCCTCTCTACCAACTCATTTTACTGTTTAAGGATGTTTAATTAGTTTTTTTTCAGATGCCCTATTTATAAACCATCATTTTCAATACTGGTCTGTTTTACCTTTAGCTACTGCTTTTGCTGAATCTTATGCATTGCTAATTTTCTTTCCATTACCACATGATTTTATGTTTGCTGTGTTACCCAAATTCATTTATAAGCATGAATGATGTAGTTACGTATACAAATTAACATTGTTTGTAATGTAAAGTGTATTATTGTTATTGTTATTGTCATTGTTATTGTTACTGTTATTTTTGTTTGTGGTGCTTTTCCCTCAGGTCTCCACTGAAAATGGACCAAAAGCCTAATGGACTAACCTGGTTAACAAAAGTCAAATAATAAATAAATAAATAAATAAATAAAAGGCAAATGTGCATTCATTAATACATCAGAACAATTAAAAACCTTACATAGATGAAGAAAATTTGGGCCACCTGGAAAAGAAGACAGAGGAATTGTGAAACAATAAAGAACAAAACCCTAATATTTTTGAAAGGTATAAAAAAGAAACATGGACATGGGAAAGAAAAAAGAGATCTGATATGGTACAATATGTATGCAAAGGAGAATGCTAAACTCTTCAGTATACAAAAAAAAACAGCTCCAGAGTAATTTGAAGAGAAATACAAAGGCATCCAGATATGGAAAAATTCACAATACAAAAAATAAGAAAGCAACAGGGCAATGTAGAGCAGAGGATTAATTAGACAGAAGTTAAATAATTAGAAACTGAAGTTATGGATTACCTGTAAAGTGAATGAATTAGTGTAGAAAATCTAACACAGTGAATATTACAGCATGAAGGAACAATGAGTCCCCAAATTAAGGAGAAACAGGTGGAGTGAGAGGCATCTGAAGAAGGAATATGGACATGGGAATGAAAAAGAGATCTGATCCTGTGCAATATGTATGAAAAGGAGAAAGCAAAACTAATCAATATGAAAAAAGCAGCACCAAAGATATTTGAAGATAAATATAGGCAAAGTAAGCTGGATAATCCTGGATAAACATGTCTATACCTTTTAACACTATTGCCCACTCAGGCATAGCAGTAAACTGGGAATAAACCTCAATGTCACCTGCTAGATTGCAAACTGGCTCACAGATAGGATGCAGATTATGACGTTATGAGGTTTTACCATTTGTGCTAGGGAGAATAGGGCACTGCATGTGTAATATATGCCAGCTTAGTTATCTAGAGTTTTGTGGATAGTTTTGTGTCATTTGACAGTTGCACTGACATGTACAGATGCTTATGTTAAAAATGTATCCACAGTGTTATTATAACTGATCAAATGTTTATGTTTAAACAAAGAATTCTGGAAGGTAAGAGTAGAAGTTTTTGAAATTGTTCTATAATTTTCAAATACTGCAACAGATCTTAGAAAGCTCTGAGTGTGTACTGTGCTAGAGTCAGGTGAACAAATATGATGTCATTCTATAACCAGCACTTAGAGGATGGAACTCACACAACATCTTGTTTTGTTTTCTTTAGAATCTGATATAAAATATATGATAGTTATCTCAGTTCAGTTGTTGGAGATCATATCAGTACTTGGAAGCTCATCACCTTGCCTAGTGGAAGTAAGTATACCAGCATCTGGTCTTGCCTTGCTGAATGAATTAAATTAGCTAGGGAACAGTTATTCTTTAGACAGTCAGGAATGTCAATCAGTGAGATTAGTTAAGTAGTGTTTTTCTGCATCTGTTTGAATCTGTCCAACTGTGTTATTTGTATTTCTCCTGGGATTGAAACTCTGATGTTTATTGCACTTAGATATTTAATATTTGCATGTTTTCTATTTTCTTATTTTTTAGTAAATATTTTTATACCTTTCATTGTGGCTGTTTTTTTACAGATTACTTTTAACATTGTGAGAGTACTTGTGCTTATTTTGGTGATGCCTTGGCCACTCCAAAAAGCCTAAGTGCTTGGGTTACACTCTACCATTTATATTAGCATTGATTTTACTCAGTATAATTGGATCCCCTTGTAAGAGCCTGAGAGTAGTTGTCTGGTGGCAGCATAGTTACATTATAGTGTAGGCAGAAGGGGGCACAGCTAGTAAGTTTGTGCCAGCCTTTCCCAGGAGAGAGAGAGTGTGTGTGTGTGTGTGTGTGTGTGTGTGTGTGTGTGTGTGTGTGTGTGTGTGTGTGTGTGTGTGTGTGTGCGTGTGTGTGCGTGTGTGTGCGTGTGTGTGTGTGTGAAAATCAAATACCCAGGTGTGTGTGTCAGTTACTTGGAACTGGGACATAGCATTCCAAAGTGATTCTTGTTTCGGATCTGGAGAGACAGTCCAGTCCCAGGTCTGGGGCATGTTCCCTGTGTGCTCTTGGGGGAAATTATGCTTGATGCAGAGAGCTGCATTTGAAAATACTGTGTAAATCCATTCCTGTTTTTAGTGACCATCTCTCACCAGTGTCAGGGGTGAGGATTGAGACTCCTTGATTACTGGCCCCAGGGTAAAGACTGGCCATCACTCAGATAATCAAAAGAGGGGAGGTTCCCTACACAAAAAGATCAGTCACCAGTGGAGTCCCACAGGGTTCTTTTCTGTTTGGCATCTATTTTTCTGAATTTAAAACCAATACTAAAGAGCTGTGGCTGATTAGGTTTGCAGATGACTGCAAGCTAGGAGCAGTACTTAAATCTCCAAATTACTTAGCTATCCTGAAGGAAGATTTGTCTTCAAATAAATAACTGCTGCCAAATCATGGCTTGAAACTGTATCCTTCGGGATGTTATCTACCCAGAAAATTACTACATTGACCCAATTGTTTAGGATTTGGGAACTTATGTGGACAGAGATCTAACATTTCACCAACATATGTTTCTTGTTGTAAGAAAGTCCTTCTGTATTGCACAGTTTATAAAAAAAAGGACTGTATCAAGATATAGGAATGTCATTGTTCACCTTTACCCAGCCATCAATAAGCCAGTCATTGAATTTAATCCCTTTTTGGCACTTATCTGTACAGACACATGGAACAACTGGAATGTTCACATAGGTGCCTTACTAAAAGGATACAAGGCCTAAGCAACATGTCCTACATGGACCGACTCAAGTGCCTGTCACAATCAGTATCCTGCAGACTGTTAAGAGATGACCTGTTCCTGGCATACGAGGCATTCTCTAACACATTACTGATGGATTTACTGCATATCAGCAAGTCAAATGTAATCTGAAATAGTCAGTCTAGGGATCTAAATCTCTTCTTCAATATCAAAAGAATGGTTTGGAGGGACAGGATACTTCTGGTATAAGACAGACTCCTCATACATATAAAGCAAAGTTCACCCCTGTCCATTTTCAGGCACAACTTAGATTTATGGCTGAGAAACAGGAAACTTAACCCAGGACTGCCCCCTGTACTACTAACGGACAATGTTAGCTCCCAAATGCATTATCCCATGCATGGGTCCCCTCAAATTATCAATGGTATGATTCCAGCTATTCTCATTAGTGGTAATATCAACCATGGGATAGGTAAGGTCAATCTATAACCAAATGGGATAAGTTATTTCTGGCATAAAAAGGGAGAATTTCTAGGCTTAAAATAGCCACTAGCCTAGTACCTATGCACATATAAACCTGTATGGATAATTTCACAATACAAAAAATAAGAAAATAAAGGGGGAAGTAGAAAAGAGGATTAGTAATGGAAAAAGTAAAGAAATATAAACTGACATTATAAATTACCTGTGAAGTGAAGGATTTGATGTAGAAAATCCTACACGGGTAATTTCACAGCATGATGGAACAATAAGTCCCTAAACTAGGGAGAAATAGGTGGAGCTGGAGGCATCTGAAGACTTGGCACATGATTGTGCTCTGGACCCTTCTGTAGGAAACCACCACAAAAGTTTAGTTGAAGTTGCACAGCAAGGAAAGGAGCAGGAAACAATGGCAACTCTGATGCAGACAATGTTGTGGAGTGATGGACCAATGATTTTCCAAATGAAGGAGCAACAGATGACACAAGATGTGTCTGAAGAGGATATGGCATGGGAAGATGTTCTGGAACTTTCTGTAGAATGCCCACAGGAAACAGAGAGCAAAGAATGTTATTTCATTTAGAAGAATGTGATCTGAGGCAAGAGCTGCTTGATTTAATAGAGATGGATAGACATAGTATCATCGAAGAAAGAAATAGATTACAGAAGGTAAATACAACCCAAAATGTTAGAAGTCTGATAAAATAGATGAACATAGTAATCAAGACTATTAAGAGAAATTCATGTGATATAACGGAAGTACATAGGATATATTACTGTGCACCAAAATTAATAACAGATAGTCTTACCACAAAAACACAGAGCAATAAGGGAAAGGAGGGGAAGAAATAAATTCCACCATGGAAGCAACAAATAAAAAAAATTATAAAGCAAGTAAGACAAGAAGTGTAAGAAGAATATAGAAGAAATAACAGATCAACAAAAATACTTAGAAAGAGAGACATGAAAACGCAATACACAGTATCAAAACAGACCAGGATCTATAATATACTATTGCAATTATTAAGCTAAAGATATCAGCACAGGCTGAAATACTTAGAGGATATGCAGATAAATATGCACGAACAGTACAAAATAAGCAATTCATAGAGGATCCAACATAGTTCTATAGACAACTGGGAAACAAGCAAAAGGAACAAAAACACCACAAAAAAAGAAGAGATAGACACATTTTGAAGAAATATTGATGAAGATCCTGTGGAACATAAAAAAATACTCTAAATGGATATTACAATTAAAAGAAACAGTACGAGTGAAAAATTTAGAGGATATGAAATAGGACGAAGTAACAGCCAGAGAAGTTAAAACAAAATTAAGGAAAGGTCCTTAATGGAAAACCTCAGGTCCAGATGCAGTACACTTCTTGTAAAAAGTATTAACATATCTGTACAAAGATTTAGCCCTGAATAAGAATTACTTATACGTACATCCCAAACAGACACCATCCTAGTTAACAACAGGAGAACATGATACTGATGCTTAAAAAAGAAACTGCAAGCCATCCAAAAAACTTTAGACCAGTAACTTGCCTTCCCAACAATCTACAAACTATGTACTCAAATTGATGCAGAGTTTATAGTCATTTGGAAAAATCACGTTTTTATGTATAGAGAAAAATTAAGTCATAAAATATTAGGATTTTTATTTTATTTATTTATTTTGCAGGCAAAAACAAGAGTAATGTGAAAAAGGATACCCAGATAGTTCTGTTAGTAGTAGGAGCAATGGGTCTAATAAGAAAAAAAAATTATAGTTGTATTTAGATATGCTACCGATACATGTAACTCGATATGAATTACAGAAAGAGTCTGATATGGATACATTGCAGGAGCTGCAAAGAACACTTTTGCTTAACATCAAAGACTAATAAAACATCAAACATCAAAGACAATGCTAGTTTCCTAAACTTTAATTATACTCTGATCTAGGAATGGGATCTGTTCCCATTATGGTATTAGTAACCCAAACGAGGAAATGTGTACTGTACATTATTAAAATAAAAGGATTCAAGGATTGGTATGTTAAAGAGATCAAACATTTCCTAGAAATAAACATGAATGGTGAAGTATCTGACATTGTCCTATGAGGATTCACTAAAGCCTTACTTAAATTAAATATGAAAGCTAGTATATTAGTGAAACAAGAGAATGGGACAAAGAATTGAATACACTGAAGACCAAAGCAGAGACACTAAAGCTGCATCTAAAACCAAATGACACTATTAGTCAGCCTGAACTTAAAATCTTAAATACAAAATATGTTGAAGTTCTAAATTATAAAGTTTCAATAAACCTGGAAAATGTAAACTTCAGGCATATTCAGTAAACCTTTTAAGCTTGTATAAACTTGCTCTTAGATCAAAGAAAATGAACAAACTAACTCACATCAAGAAATTATAGCACATATAAATAATAAAAAAGAAGAATATATATTAAAGGCATTCCTAAGGGCTTTAAAATATTTTATGAAAATATAAATAATAATACAAATAACCTAGCTAATGATGGTATAGTTGAAACTATTCTAAGGGCAATATAAATAGTAAAATAACAAGTGAATAAATAAAACAAATGATAGACCATTCACTTTAACAGAAATAAAAGAACAAATAAAAAAGTTAAAAATAATAAGGCGCTAGGCTTAGATGGTCTTATACTAGAACTATATAAAATACTACCAGATGATGCAGCTGAAATATTAGAAAAGGTCTCTAGAGAAATAAAAACAACTGCTGAAGTTCCCCATCATGGAAATATTCCCTTATATCACCTATTTAAAACAAGATGAGGATACTACAAAGTGCTCATCATACAGACCCATTTCACTTTTAAATTTAGACTATAAGATATTCAAGTCCATTTTAGCTAACAGAAGTAATCTGCTTATACCTAAACTAATTAACAATGATCAAACTGGGTTTATTTTAAACAGACAAGTATAGGATAATATAGTAAGAATACATATATTAATAGACTATGCAAATAAAATAAAAAAGAACTTTTGACTTAGTTAATTAGTCATACCTGTTTAAAACACTTATAATTTCTCACCTGTGCTAATTGCATTAATTTCTGTGTTATACAATATCGCTCATGCTTATGTTAAAATAGGTTGTTTTCTTTCTAATTCCTTTAAATTACAAAATAGCACAAAACAAGGCTGTCCATTATCACTTTTACTTTTTGCATTAGCTATAGAACCCTTTGTTAATAGTAGTAGATCCAATAAGAACATTAATGGTATCAAAATAAAAGACTATTTTGAACTAAAGATTTAGCTCTTTCCTGATGATATTTTACTAACAATAGGAAATATAAAACATGCATAAGAACATATAATTAGTTTTAGTAATCAGTTTGAAGAAATCTCAAATTTAAGATTTAATCATAATAAAATAAGTACATTAATTAATAAAAAAAAAATCATACAAAAATATTCTAACTTCAATTGGAATTGCAATCAAATGAAATAGCTTGGTATTACTATTATGTCTCATAGTAAAGAAATTACACAAACAAACATTCAACAGGTTGTTGATAACATTTTAAGTATAGTCACAAATTGCAACAAATTCTTATTTACCGTGGAAGAACGATTAATGCTTATTAAGATAGTAATTGTCCCTAAAATATTGTTTGTCTTACAGTCTTTAGTACTATCTACACCAAAAAAACTGATGAAGAAGGTAAATAATATTCTACTTAAATGTTTTGCCATCCTAATAAACCAAGGGTTTCCTTTGATTGGCCCAGAAAAAGTTGGGATAATGACAGAATAGGATTTCCTGATATTCAATTGTATAATTGTAAAAGTTATAGCGTTGAGGATAAATTCATCTTATGACTCAAAATGGAAATAAATACATCAAGAAATATTATTAGTAAATAATAAAGATATCAGAACCAGTCATAAACAAATACTCCTTAATAATTTTATCTGGTTATTAAAAGATTTTTTGCATAAATGGAATTACACCCTCTTCTCAAATTCCCCATTTAAATAACATAATTTATCTTTCCAAAATGTCATATATTCTAATCATTGCATTAAAGACTTAATATTTTCTACATTTCCAGTTGCATATGCAATTGACTGCTTAGAAACTCATAACTTCAACAAAATGCTGATATTGAAACAACAAAGTAACTTAATTTACTGTCATCAATTCTGAAATGGTACTGATATACATAGTGTTTAAAATGAAGGTCCAAATACAATCAAGACTCTGAGAAGTGGTTCATTTTAGAAATATTTGAGATTTTGTGAATACAGAGATAAATAAAATATTTAACCTAGATAAATGTTACCCCAAATTATTGGAATTCTTAATAACTATCAATAATAATGCAATGAAAAATAAATCATATTTGTCAAAAATTATAAAAATCTTAAGTTAGATTTCATATTGGAACTATTCCTCAAAATTAATAATCAAGACTTCTCTGAAGGATACAAGAAACTAATATTAAAATCTACAGATAAAACCACATCTTCATTATACTGGAAAATCTTCACATGGAAATTCTTACACAGAGCTTTTGTCACTCTGAACAAAATCACAATTCTGTATAAATCAAATAGAATTATATGCTAGAGATGTGATTCTGAAGTAATAGCTGACTGTATGCATATGGTTTATGAATGTGAAGTCATATCCCCTTTTTGGAAAGAAATTAATAAATTTATTCAAGCTCTATGGTCAGGTAGACATAATATTTCTAAATATTTAGCTTTATGTAACACTCTGATTCTGAGATAATTGCAAAAACCCAAGTGCCCTTTTTTAGTCTATTCTTGCTATAGCCAGAAAAGTAATAACTAAAAATTGGAAAAGTAAAGTTACCCCCTCTAGTGTTAAATGTATTAGTACAACAAAAACTGTTTACAGTAGGGAACTGCATACCATAAAGATGAGAATTTCTAATATTACACATTCATATAAATCTTGGCTTAAAGACTTGCTTTAAAAATATTGTTTTTATATATATATATATATATATATATTGTGTATTAGATACAGGAAATAAACTCCACGAACCACAATGATAGTATATGATCCAAGAAGAACGAAAGGCACTAGTCCAGTGAAGCAATAATACCACCTCTTTATTGAACAACATGGCAAACAAATTAAAAAGCACTCCAAACCACACTATTGTACGAGAAACCAAATGGTATACGATGGATTAAGTGCTTTCATCCACAGGATCGTGGACTTCATCAGAATCAAACAAGCTAATTAAGTGATTCATTATAAGCACTTTTTGGTGCCAACATTTCATCACATTTAAAAACATAGTCAGCTTTCTTAAAAAACATGTCTATTTATCCTAAAAAAACATTACATTGCGTGTGTCGCAAATTCAATAGATGTAGACATGTACATAAGTGTATACGGATATATACAGTATGTATCCACTACTAAATTATTACATTCATTAATAAATAAATAATTTTAAATAACCTGTCAAACTGTACAAAAATGCTCCTAAAATCAGTCCTATAAATCATATTACCCTAAAGCTATACCTATATAAAAAATTTTCATAAAAAATACTTCATAAGAAATACTTCATAAAAAATACTTCATAAAAAATACTTGATACATTGATAGATTGATAAATTTTTACAAGAGGGATATGTGCGTTCTTTTCTTCTATTCTAATATGAGTGAAAATCATTAAATATGTTGTAATATCCATTAAAAAATGTGCCATTCGTTGTTATACAATTGTTCTTACTCATATTGTATAAGAATAATGTATACCTAAACTATTAATAAATGTGATTAAATATTAATGTAGAAATGGTTTTAACGTAATGTGGTCATTTAACCCTGGCTTAGTGGAAGCGTCAGTAAGTATTTGCCATTTTGCCTCTCTCTCGGCTATATATGCCCTGATGTTCCCTCCTCTTATGTTAAAATTTACTCGTTCTAATATTGCAAACTTAAAATGGTGTGTGTTGTCAGTCTCCTGAACATGTCGGCATAATGCGTTACTAGTACCCTCCTTTTTAATTGCATATAAATGTTCATAGATTCGCCTCCTGAATTTTCGTTCAGTTTTGCCTATGTAATAAGAACTACATTTAAAACATTTAGCCATATATACGATATTCATAGTATTGCAATTGCCTCTAGCAAACGTTATTTTAGTCTTGTTAATATTGTCCAGGACAATACTTTCTTCTTCGTTGATGACTTTACAATAGTGACAACTTCCACATTTTCTAGTTCCTCTATTACTACTAATATCCCTGTTATAGCCAGTGTTCTTTTCCAGTATAGACTTTAGGTTCATTCTCATTTTATAAACAAAAGTTGGAACCTCTCCCAGTATCTTCCTTAAATCAGTATCTATGATAAATACCTTCCAATATTTTATTATCATATCTTTAATGTAATTAACTTGTGGGGTATAATACAAAATGCATGCCCTATTATACTCTTTATCTTCTGCCTGCACTGTTTCATTACTACAACAGGGTCAACCCAACACAGGGGAGTATTTGTTACTCCAATGTTTTATAACATGTGTTTTAACTTCATGTATTAAAAATTTAGGATATCCCCTATCTAAAAATAGCTTGCTAATGAATTCTATTTCATCTAGCATATCATTCTGCTGCCCGAATGCATTGCCCCTTGAATATGGTCTTTTTCATTTTCAAGGGGTGAAAACTAGTATATTCTAGGTAATTATTTGAGAAGGTGCTTTTTCTATAAATACAGGATGAAAAACCATCATTAGTGCTGGATACAAATGTGTCTAATATGAAATTCCTACCCTGCTGTAATTGTATGTGAATTTAAGAAATGGACTGGTATTATTCAAATATTTTACAAATTCATCTAATGTCTTTTCATGTCCATCCCATAAAATAAATATGTCATCAAGGAATCTTGTGTATAGTCTTATATACTTGTAATATTGACTTTTGAATACATTTTCCTTTTCCCAATCTGAAAGAATTAAATTGGAAAATATGGGGGCACATGCTGTCCCCATAGCCACTCCTCTAGTCTGCCTATAGTATTCACCTTCAAAATAAATATAATTATGATCCAGTATAATACTCATCAATTCCATTGTTACCTTGCATTGCTCTCAATCTAAGGTGGAGTGTTCACGAATACTATTGCTAAAACTCTGCATACCCTGTTCCTTGGGAATACAGGAAAATAAATCAATTACATCAATAGTTACATATATCAACTCCTTTTTCAAGATTTCAGAGGTCAATAATCCCAGGAACATCCAGGAGTCTTTAATTAAATGGGGGACGCTTATATAAATGTGTTTCAACCATTTATCTATCACTTGTCCCATAGGGAAGGTCTTTGAATGGCTGCCCGAAATTATGGGCCTAAAAGGTGGGTCATGTATATTTTTGTGAACTTTGGGCACTCCAACTATAGTGGCTAGTATGGGATAATCCACTTTCATATAGTTGCATAAGTCTAAATTAATTCTTTCATCCAATAGCATATCTTCCAAATACATATTAATCCGTTTGTATCCCAAATTAATCTGATTGAGTGATATATTTTCATAATTCCCTGAATCGACTAGTATATTAAACATTTTACTAATATATTCATTGCTGTCGTACAAAACTATGCCTCCTCCCTTGTCGGGCTTCATAACCCTAACTGTCCTATCATTCTTTAAATGTTGTAATAACATGATCTCTTCTTCATTTAAGTTACTATAATTTTTGAAGCCCCTTATTTTATTATTTAACATATATAAATCCCTTGTGACTAATTTTTCAAACAGTATAACTTGTGGATGTGGGAGTGGCATAAATGTACTTTTTTTCTTCAAAGCACTTTTTTCAATCTCTCTAGTCGCTTCCTTGAAATGTATAGCCAGATTTAATTTTCTACTATATTTTTTAATATCAATTACACTGTCAACTACCTCAAAATTCATATTTGGCACATATTTCAAACCCTTAGAAAATAGGGAAAAAAATTCCTTTCCAATTGCTAAATTAGTGTAATTGAATATATTAAATCCATTGGATTGGTGCAAGACTAACTTTGCCCGCACAACATCATCATCTTTATCTGGATAATACTCATCACTAACTCTCTTGTTTATACAAATAGCTGTACCTTTCCCTATCATTGTTGTTGTCTCCAGTTCTGGTTGTTCCAATACTCCTTTCTTGTGTTTCTCCCATTCCCTCTCCATTTCCAATTTCTCTGCTGATACCTGTTCGTATCCTGATTGTTGCCTCCCTGAAAATCCTGATTTTCATAAGATTCCTTATGAGCACTGTTAATTCCTCCTTTATTCCTATAATTACACTCCACTTCAATTACATTTCTTTTTTGTTGATTAACTATATTTCACTCATATACCTTCCCATCCCTATAGTCTCTCATATCCCTCTCTATTTTCTTACTTTTTCTTTGCACTATACTATTAGCTTTCCTGTCGGCTTCCATAAACTGTTTATAATATAAATTCTTCCATTAATCGAACACTAGATCTTCAGTTACATTTTTGTTCAATGTCTCTACCATTTCTATGTATTTACACAATTTTTCATCATTCTTTTTCACCAGTAGTTTCATATAATCTATACCAAAGCGGTTGAACAAATTCTCAAATTCTTCACAATTACAATTATTTAATTCAATGCCCATTGGTTTCTTAAAAAATCTAAGTCCCTTAGGGACTATATTCAAAGTAATACATTTGTTCAAATAGGCATTGTTTGATTCTGATGAAGTCCATGATCCTGTGGATGAAAGCGCTTAATCCATCGTATACCGTTTGGTTTCTCATACAATAGTGTGGTTTGGAATGCTTTTTAATTTGTTTGTCGTTTTGTTCAATAAAGAGGTGGTATTATTGCTTCACTGGACTAGTGCCTTTCGTTCTTCTTGGATCATATACTATCATTGTGGTATATTGTGTATTTATCAGCTGTGGACCTATGTAAACAGTTATTTGTTGTATATTTGATTTGTTTATCCATTGTTTTACAACCAAATTAAAAAAAAATAAGAAAAAGGAATGCATGTGTTCATAAGAGTTTCCATTATAGCATAAATTATATGCAAACAATGACAAATTACCATGCAAGAAATGTCTAATATTTGGTTCTGGTTTGCTAAGGCTTATCTCATAGCATATACTTTAGCATGAGATAATTAATTGCATTGCCAGAATTGATTGTCACTTCAGCAAACATATTGACAAAAGTAATGATGGATCTGCCATGGTTTGACATTCAAGAGAAAGGAAATATTTGACTTCAGATATCAACTCCATACATTTTAATAATATTAAATCACAAATATTCACCCCTCTAGTATATATCTTGATAATCTTGTGAATGAGAATTATTAGTAAAGTCAATGAAAAAGATTTGATAAATGTTAGGACTGAAAGTTTTCTCCAGTTAATGTTTGAATTATTGAAGCTATAGAAATGCATAATTCTAAGTTCTGTGGACTTGTACAAGTTAGGTAAATATTGACAGTTTTCATGTGTACTAATGGTAAGATATTGTAGCAGCCAATTATTAAGATACTAGCCCTGCTTCTCTGTACTGAAAGTGGACTGATTGCGGAATACCTGAATTGAAATATAATTTTAATAATAACATAATTTTCCAAATATATGACAGCCCTCCCACACTAAAAACATGCTCTAAAGTTATAGTTTCTTGTTTATCCATTAATAGTTGCAATATCTAAGGAATTGATGCATTTTGTATGTACTCCCAGCATCACAAGAGCATTGAGTAATAGAAAATTTAAGGCAACTGAGTCTTGTGATGATTTATACCTTACCAGTATCTGTTCTCATATCATAACCACACCTTGAGGGGGAAAAGGACAGTGAAGCCCTGAGTGAAGTTGTGAGTACTCAGCCAATGATTGAAGAAAGTGTGTCACACTGTGCAATTTTCTGTAAGAATCTGCTCCAGAAATGGGGCAGGTACAACATAGTGAAAGTATCTATACATCATGTTTATCTTATCTGCTGATAATGATTTTGTTCCCTGGTTCTGGTATCAGTGGAAATATTTGATTTGTGGAGATACAAGAGATAAAGAACCCCTGGACCCCCAACAGCACAGAAGGCAAGGCAGAAGTCTACTCTCAGGACTCTAACAGACACTGAATAAGGGGGCACTGCTTCCAGTCTTTTTGGTAGGTTGTGTTTTTTAGTTCCATTATCTTCTTAGTTAGGAACCTCTTTGGTATTTCTATTTGTTTAATATGTCTAGTGAGGTACACCCTAAGGGAGATGTCGTACTCAGTAATTCATCTTGTCAGTACTGAATTTAATGGAGCAATCATCTCTTGAGATTTCGATGAAGTTCCCCTTATCTATTAGCTACACTAAGTAGAATGACTTCCTGACTGTTGTTGACACTTGAGGATCAAAGGAGAGGGTGTTTTCAACATGTGTTTCAAGGTTCCTCACAACATTTTTCATTTTGAAGTTGGGTATGTTTTATGTTGTATCCTGGGGTTAAGGGTTGTCTGCCACATGTGACAATCTTCCACTTTTTTACATTTAATTTTAACATACATTTAGTACATCAGGTATTTATGAGTGTAAGTTGTTGTTGAAGGGTTTAGATGTGTCAGAGGTGCAAGCTTAGTTAACCAGGTCTTGTTTCATGACTTTCAGATCATAAAAGTAGATGCCAAACAGAAGAGGTCCCAGCACTGAACTGACACCATTGGCCACTGTCTTACTCTCCAATGAGGTACCTACCACACACTCTATGTATGTTCTGTCATTTAGATAATTTGCTGTTCATGCTACTATGGGAAACTGTCAGTCTGTCAAAAAATGTTTCTATGAATGAGTCAAGAAAAATTGCCAGAAACATATTTAGGAAACATTGAGTTTTCCCTTTTCTCCACTGTTGTGTATCCATGGAATAATAATATAAAAGAATAGGGGTTGTGGATGTGTACCCCCATATGCAGAAGTGGGTTTTTGTGTTGAAGGTCTTTGCGAGGTCCAGGTGGGCTGTCTGGACTACCTTTCCCTCATCTATGGCTTTGGTTACTATTTCAAAGACTTCAACTAGGTTTAAGAGGCAAGATCTGCCTTTAACAAAGCCGAATTGGGTAGGGTCCAGTGTTTGGAGGTTCCCAATGTCTTTGTTTATGAGATCCATGATGATGCGCTCCATAGCCTTGCAGACCAGGCTAGTCAGGCTTATACGGCGATAGTTCCCTGGATCCGTTGTGGCGCCACCCTTGTGGAGCGGGATCACTGTTGCTGTACGTCATTCGTTGGGTACATAACCTGTAGTAAGGCTGAGTTGGAACAGTGAATTTATGTGAGGGTTTAGTTCATTTTGGAGCTCGTGTAAGACGCAGCCTGGGATACCATCCGGTCCCATTGATGCTGTGTTTTTTTACTTTGGAGAGGGCTGCTTTCACCTGTGTGTCTGTAATGTCTGGGGGACTGCCTTCTTCTGGGATAGACACTGGCCCTTTTGGGGGGGAAGAGGGGGTAAAGTTTGCACTGAACCTGTCCACCAGGATGATGGCAATGTCAGTGGGTTCAGTGTATTTTGTGCCATTTTGCACCAGCTCAGAGCAGATCTGAGAGTTCCCACCCAGATTCTTGACGTAGCTAAAGAACGCCTTGTGATTATCTTTAGAGTCTTTGGCAGCTTTTCTTTCAAAGCTAGTTGAAGTCATAATGTTTTAAAGGTCAGTTGCAATGCATTTTGAACTGTAGTGTGCATTTGACAATAACATTGCATGACTGGTTAACTATTGTGAAATACTTGCAAGTTGTTTGACATATGGCCACAGTGGTGCAGTTAGTGTTGTTGCCTCACAGCAAGAAATTCTCCCATTTGATTCTTGGCTGGCGCCCTTTCTGTATGGAGTCTGCATGTCCTCCCCACGGTCGAGTGATGTCTAAAGACATGCAGGTAGGTGCATGCATGAATGCATGTGGCTTCTTTGAAGGTTGGATGTTGGGCTGGCAACTCGGCACTGTAAAAATCCACTGTCAATCATTAGCGGACCGGAGTTCTGCTGTGGCAACCCCTAACCAGGAAAAGCCGAAAGAAGACTTGCAAGTTGTTTGACATGTGGTGCTGTTCATTGAAATTTTAATAAGTGAACACTACATAATTACAGAAGTTTTGTATTGTCCATACATCTGAGAACTGGTTATAGCAGTTGAGAATGTGTACTATGCAAAAGAGAGGAATACAGATGTGTAGTGAAGTGTTGTTTTACTACTGTCAATGAGGGAGGAATACATGGCAATGACAGACAGGACTGCATTATAATGCTGTTGTGATAACTTTTATCAGTATTGAATAAGCTGAAGTTGTGCATTTTGAAATCACAATTCTGCTTGCTTAGTTATGTATTTTTGTTGGTGGCAGTATTAACAGGTCAGTGTTTTATAGTAACTGCTGATGTCATCCAAACAGTAATGTGGTAAGTTGCCTGACTGTAGACCTTTATTTTATTTCCTTTTTTTCCTGTGTAGCACTGATAGAGAATAAGGGCTCCAGGCATACACATGCTAACATTAGCCATGAGGAAACTCATGTACTCATGGTAGCACTTAGAATATTTTGGGAGACTTCTTTTTAGTAAAGGGGGGCCTGGACAAGCTGAAAGGAGCAAAGCATGGAGCCAAGTAGTTGTTGACATCAATGCAATTGGTGGTAGAAACAGACTTCTGGCATAGTGCAAGAAGATGGTAAATGATAGGGTCTATATCTCATGTAGTCAAAGTCTTATAACTTTGAACACTTAATGTTCAAACCATTCTGTTTGAAGTTACAAAACTTCGACTATTGATAAAAAAAGAAAACGGAAAACAAAATAAACTGTTTTAAGCAGGGGAGCAAGCTCCTCTGCACCCCCCACATGGGGGGCTAGGCCCCCCCTACTTAAATATACCAATCCCGAGCTCGCACCCCATTGAACAAAATGTAAACCTCTGCTTATGGAGATTTCTATTGAAACGCTCAAACTTTTACAAATTCGAACTTATGGTCTCGATCATATGAGGTTCGAACTTGTAAAAGTTTGACTATGTAATAGGAATCCTAAATGATAGGGTAGAACATGCTAGAAGCAAGTTGATGCAGAATGCAATTTCCAAGACTATTGGGGGAGGCATCTTATTAAATTAAGACTGGATGATGAATACCTTCTGTCCATCCGTGGGGAGGACTATGATACAGTTACTAGAATAATTAGAGGTGTCATGAGCACTGTTTCATCAAACCAAATTCTGCAGCAACGTTTACATTCATCAGTTCCTGAAGGCTGGATTAAAATGTACACTTTTTAAATATTTAGCATTGAATAGGGATGAACAGTGCTGTAATTAAACATTTTACAATTCATCATTATTAGCTCAGCCTTGTGCATGAGTAGCTAAGGAAAATGGAGGTAGAATTCATGGTAAGTGTCCGACCCCTATAAGCACTGCTGTTAATGTGTTGCAGTGATTTCTTTTACAGACTCAGCATCAGAAATAAATAATTCAAGTGGAGAACATCGTTATTGGTGCAGTAACTGACACCTGGTTCAAGGTTCCAGAGAGCACCCCATGCAATACCAGGTTACAACTCCTACCGCACTTTTCAGCCACCAAACCAAGACCGAAACACTAAAGGTGGACTAGTGTCCATATTCACCAAGGATATTCTCACCTCCAGGCTAGTTGCCCAACACAATGCATCTGAAATTCTCCAGGTGAAGCTAACACTAGGTAAGACTGCAATCCAAATTGTAGCTTGCTACAGATCCCCCACCATGCCCCAAGGTTCTCACTACACCTTTCTAAGCATACTGGAAAATATTAAGATATAACCAAACACTCTAATACTGGGTGATTTCAACTACCCTGCCATTAACTGGGAAAACTACTCAGGTACCAACACCTTTTCCTAACGGTTCTTGGAATTCATAAATTCCAATGCCCTGGATCAACTAATCCATTGTCCGACCAGGGGCTCCAATATCCTAGACCTGGTCATTACCAGCATGGGAGATAGATGCTCCACACTAGTGGTCACCCACTCATTGGTCACGTCTGACCATAAGCTAATCACCCTTGACATCCACATCCCACCCCCACCCCACAGTAAGGAAACCTCTGTAAAAAACTTCTCTAAAGCCAACTTCATGCTACTCAAGTCAGAAGTGACAAACATCATGGCACCCATGCAGATGGGAGCTTAAGTTTCAACTACCGAATCCTACACTAAAGGCACTGTATGAACACATCCACTCGTACATGAATTGTGCCATCCCAAATGGAACAAAGATACTCTCCTCCAAAAAAAGGAAGCGAATCTGGTGGTCCCCTGCCATAAACAAACTATACAACAGAAGGAAGAAACTGTTGCAAAAAAAGAGGAAAATCCCAGGATGCAAAAAAAATTCCCTTACCAGCCTCAGTAAGAAGCTGAGATCCCTCATAAAATCGTCCAAAGCTAGTTACGAAAATAAAATTTCCAATGATTCCAAAGACAACCACAAGTCATTCTATAATTACATCAGGAATCCAAATGGCAATTCTCAGATCTGTGCTGAGCTACAACAGAATGGCATTAAATGTACTGATCCCAAGGATATTGCCAATATCCTGGCAGATCGATTTAGTGCCAACTTCACCCCCCCTCACCCCTTAAAGGGTCCATCTCAATACCAAAAGATTGCCAAATTCCAGTAATCATAGCCACACAGGTAAAAACTGCACTCTCCAAAGCTAGGAATACAGCATCCATGGGACCAGATGACATCCCAGGCTGTGTAGTACATGGACTACAAAATGAACTGGCACCTCATCTAAATGTCATGTTTAATCATAGCCTCACCTCAGGCTTTGTGCCCACTGAGTGGCACACAGCTACAGTTATCCCACTCCACAAGAGGGGATCCACCTTGGATCCTGGGAACTATCATTCCATCAGTCTGATGAGCCTAATCTGTAAGGGCATGGAACGCATTATCATGGAACTTATAAACAAAGACATTGGCAACATTCAAACACTGGATCCCATCCAGTTTGGGTTCGTGAAGGGCCGATCTTGTCTCCTGAACCTGATTGACTTCTTCGAATCAGTCTCCAGAGCTGTGGGCGATGGTAAGGCAGTCTACACAGCCTATCTGGACCTCACCAAGGCCTTCAACACCATCCCTCACTCTAGAATCATTGATAAACTTACTAAACTGGGCATAAATCCCTACGTCACTTGATGGGTTGCCAACTGGCTTACTCACAGAACTCAGACTGTAAAAGTAGCTGACTCCAAATCCAGCTCTAGACAAGTGACAAGTGGAGTACCTCAGGGTTCAGTCCTGGGACTGCTCTTGTTTGGCATCTACTTCTCTGAAGTACAGGCCAACACTAAGGGACTCTAGCTAACAAAGTTTGCAGATGACTGCAAACTGGGAGCCATTATTGAATCCCCAAATGATGTGGATATTCTACAAAAGGGCCTTACAGAAACAGATGCTTGGTGCCAGAGCCATGGGCTCAAGCTTAATGTCAAGAAATGTATAGTTATCCCCTTTGGGAAAAAACATGTACCCATGAATTACCACATAGGTGGCAGTACACTAAACACTGAAAGTGTGATGAGAGACTTAGGGACACAGGTGGACAGTGGTCTCACATTCGATAACCACATCTCAACAACAGTCAGGAAATCCTTCTATGTGGCACACCTCATCACTAAGGTCTTTTCATCCAGAAAAAAGGAGGACATTGTCCCACTGTACTCATCCCTCATTAGACACATTATAGAGTACAACACCTCATTTGGTATGTACCTCACAAGACATCTTCAACAGCTAGAAAGGCTGCAGAAATACCTCACTAAAAGAATCACAGGCCTAAAGCATATGCCCTATGCTGACTGTCTAAAAAAACTCCAGCTGTACTCTGTGGCATATCATCTACTCAGTGGTGATCTCTGCTTAACATACAAGGCCATGTTAAACCTTGAGCTGTTGGACATGCTACACTTAAAGAAATCCCAATCCCTCAGGGCCACATGCTCCAGGGCTCTAAGCTTTGTCATCACAATGTACAAAACATGATGGAGAGATAGGTTCCTGACCCAGAGACTCCCCATACAATGGAATAGACTGCCTATACATATCAAGCAGAGCGCCTCCTTGGCCCTCTTCAAAAGGAACTTTGATGATTGGATGGGAGATTGAAAATTCACCCCGGGGATCACGTCAGTCGCCCTGCTAGACAGGGGTCCAGGAAAGTAAATAGTGTGGGAAGAAATATCCAGGGAATTGTTATGGCTAGTCTTGTATAGGCCCTAGGGCCGATAGCCTAGTACCAACCTATGAACCTATGAAGTGTACCAAAAAATACAGATAAAGTCAGTAGCAGAATGGCTGTTGCTGCTGCTGCTGCTGATTTTGATGTTGATGATTATGATGATGATGATGATGATTTATGGTGATAATATAGTTGTATTTATGAAACAACCTAAGGGAAGTTGTAGGCAGTCTCCTGGTGTAATGACAAGATATCTCACCTCACAACATGTTATTTACTCTACAGAAAGTGACATTTCATCATAAAGTCAAACACAGGCTGACATTCCACTCACACATGTACACCAGGAACATACCTGAACAGTTTGAAGATGCAGGTAGGCAGTCTGAGGCCACATTCCAACAGTGACAACATTACAAAGAGGTGCCAGGTGCAGAAATTATTTTGAACTACCTCAGGAAACACCTAAAGCATTGGCTGCACAACAGGAAATGCGCCATGATATAGTTAGAGCTCAAACCAATGCAACAGAGAGTCAGCTGGAAATGTTCCAAGTCTTACAGGGTATGAGTGAAGATTTCAAAGATTACTTTGAATTGGCAGAGAGCAGGGATAGTGCTGTGGTTTCAGTGATGCACAGCATGGTGACACACCAGGCATTGGATGCAGTCTCTAGTCATACGCTCGTTCAGACAGACCAGAGTCAAGTTGCACTCAGTTTTACCAGGTGAAGAGGAGGGGGACCCATGTATTAATGGAATCTCTTTGGAATTATGACCATGTCGTGTATTCCATATACCAGAATGTAACAGAGAAATAGCAAACAGTGTTGCTTCAGAAATCAGGACCTTTACAGAGGAAAAGAAATACAAAGATTTCAATTAGTTCTTCAGAAACAGATTGTTAATTAAAGAGAAAACAGCCTTTGTGGAAAATGCAAAAAGGGTCATTGATACACAAATGAATCCTGAATCCATTATTGATAAGTGTCAATGTTTGCTTATGATATACAGTGGTCTGAAATTATCTTTCTCATGCTCCTCTGTGCTCTTTTTATATATAGTTTTTCTGTGAATTTGTCAATTGCATATACAAGGTGGACATGAAATGTGTAATTAAAGCTAACTTTGGTATTATATTTAACTTTCTACAGTTTTGGTCATTTAGTCATTTTTGACGAGTTTTCTTATCTGAGAGTGACATGCATATTTTTGCTACTAAATATTTCAAAGAACAGCCTGTTTGGAGGTTAATGGTGTAATGAACAACTCATTCAAAGATGTATTTGCATTTTATGCTAAAATGTGTGCTTGGGGCAACTCTTTTTATTGCAGCTTTGAAGCAGCTGCCAAGATAAATGTTGATTGAGGTAACTCCTTTTTGCTGTATAGTTTCATGGCAGGCTACAGGGCTGGCTCTGGGTTAACTGAATGACATTTATAATCTGCAGTCCTAAAAAAAAAAAAAAAAAAAAAAAAAAAAAAAAAAAAAAAAAAAAATTTACTTTAGAACAAACTGATCGGTTTTATGTATATCTGCATATAGATTTTTCATCTGCATAACTAATTTTAATTTATCTTATGTCTTCAAAGTTCAAAGAGTAAAGGGATGGCTATTTTTGTCTTAAATTAGAGAAAGAAGAGGAATTGGTTCTAGCTAAGTATCCCTTAGCAGCCACAACTCCAAGGTTTTATAAGATTCCAGTTGTCTGTACATAAAAATTCCTTGGAGTTGTGGCTGCTAAGGGATACTGATTGGGTATAAAATAACTTTGGGGAGTACTTATATTCTCCTGGAAACACTCAATGCGGCTGAAGATTTATCATTTATGAAGGTTTATTGCAGATAATGGGTGACTGGAATTTTGTTGCTTAGACATCTGACATGCAATAGACTCTTGAAGACCCTTGCCTTATCAGGTGACATTTCAGGGTTTACTGTAGAATGATTTGTCTGGATGATGCACTACACATGTTGGATGTTACACAGATAGATTTACATATTGATCAACAAAATTTGTGACTCGATCGAAGTCAGAACTATCTTGATTGTAGAACTATGTGATTATTTGTGAGTTCTTTTAGAAACGTTTTCTGTTTTTGTCTGAGATTCTGCTACCAAGATGGTAATCTGGGAACTATCAGTTGTCCTGGAGTAACATTGAATGTTAACTGTATCATTTTCTAAAATACTGTGGGGCTATAATTGGTAGATTAGGTCCCCCAGGCAGGCTAGGGCATGAAAGAACACTAGGAAGGCCTTAAAAGCATTGTATACAACTGGAATTAAATTTATTTGGCATCCATTTAGAGACAGTTTGAAGGACTGATCCTGCTGTTGAAGGAAAGGCTCTTGACATTATAGATTTATTCTAATTTTATTCATGACTAGGTTTAGTGATCAATTAAATAAAAATTATTATATAGTAAGTTTATACAAGTCAGAGAGCCTTCAAAATTAAAATATTTTGAAAATACAGTGACATCTCAGCATTCCCTGTCGCTGCAACCGGAAGCTGAGAAAATGCTTTCAAATTAACATTAAATTGGACCTATTCCCTGATGTGAACTCCTGGCCAAATATTAGATGAATTTAAAGATTTGTTTGTCACTTTGTATGTGTGAAGATGTGCAAATAAACCTAGGAACACATTGTAGTAGATCACTTTATGATCATAAATATCCACATTGGTCACATAACCTGGCCTAATTAGCTTGTAAAGTAAAGCCTTGCCTAATACTTTGTGTCATCTCTTTGAATGATGCAGGCAAGTTGATAATACATAATCAGAGGGAGCATAAATTCATCCTCACCCTAGAGATAATGCTTTTGAACAGGTTAGGATATATAATATGGTGCAACAATACTCTGTACTGGCTTCCCAAAAGCTATCGTAGTTACAAGTCAGCAAAGCAAAATACTTCACAGTAGGTTATCTATATTAACTCAGAAGCAAAAAAACAACAAAAAAAAAACTTGCTGAACAAACAATCACTTCACTAATTGTGCATACTAAGAAATAAATTATTATAATACAGACTTACATTTTGACTGAACTGCTGAAGACAACTTATCCACCCACTCCCTCTCTTCTCATCTGTTTAGACTATCACAGGCCTAAAGGTAACCACCATTCCTTATTGTTGATTTGGTCATATTCTTACATAAAGAGGCAACATGTCCTTACTTTATCTGGAAATATTATTACCTTTGACCTGGATATACAGTCTACATAAAAAGTTGATTGGGCCACTCTCAGATTACAAGAGCTTGATACTGCAGTCAGCTGCTACAGTAGTATGTTTTAGCCTAAAACATGGACATTGACTAAAGAAAAAGAGGAAAATTCTTCCATGGATCACTCCTAACATAAATGCTGGTATGTCCATGACACCTTGGGTCTGGAAGAATTTCAGTCAGAACAGGCTGAATTGCATATGAAGACTACACAAAGAGCGTCAAAGTGATCTTAATCTACAGGAGGAGGGGAGGAGGAGTGGTGGTGGTGAAGTGGTTTATTTTGTTCAATTATAATGGTGTTTCAATCATAATGGTGTTACAACCATTAATTATTTAGCAATCTTACAAAAACGTGAAGAAAAATAACATTTATACATGATATTCTATATTAATTTCATAATACATATAAACTGCAACCTAAAAAGCTACTAAAATAATTTTTCCTAATTTTCTGTGTCACAAAAATGCATTTCCTGATTTTACTGTTATTAAAAAAGACAAAGATTTTTTGCACAAGTCCAGAAAAAGTCTGAGAATGTATATCAAAACTTCTAGAGCTGTGTAAGGTAATACCAACCTGTTTACTACCTTATTGCCACACTAAATGTGTTTAACAACCATTGTTTTGATATGACAGAAAATGTATTGTCCAACCTGTTATCAATAAACTTCTGCTTGGTACTAGATTCCATCACACTACAATTTCAGTTAACAACAATAATATCTCACTTAATGAAGACTCTTTGCTCTAGACTAAAACTTGGATTTGTAGTTTCTGATGCTCTCCCCTGAACCCTGAGTACTATAAACTAGCAGAAAAAGCTATAGGCATCCAAGTCTCAATCTTCTTAAATCATTTCATAAAGGAATCTTATGTACCAAAGCTCTGGAACTTGTCCACTGAAGTCACTCTGCACAATGCTGATTCTTCTGCAAAGCTGCACCCATCAAACAAGTACATTTATCCTTGCCACTGCGACCTGGGTAGTCATAATCACTGAAAAGAGCCCAGAAACACCAGTTCAGTTAGCCAGTTAACAAATGACTGTATAAATTTAATTATAGTTAGTTTACTAGATGACATTATGGGAACGTATATATTTCTTCCTATTGTAATGTTTACTACTTCAACTATTCTATCATATGCTGCTTCACCATTTTTCCAACAATTTAATGTTGAATTTTTGTTGCTCATAATAAGTGAGAATACATGTACAATACAAGACTAAAACCAAACCAAAAGATGGAAGCAAGTCAAAAGACAACCAAAACCAAAATTAGGACTTGCAAGGAGTGTCCAAATAGAGGTCAGAAACCAGAATTCCTTCTTGAAAGGATCCTTTATTAAAAATCACAAAACACCAATAACGCCAAACCAATCTGTATGTTTTCTTCAAAGGCAAGTCCTCATCAGAAAGTGAATTTAAACAACAAACAGAACATTTAAATAGCCATTCAATTTCATGATTCAATTAATTGATCCAATGAAGTCTGACCAATAAAAATCTCTAGTACTAAAATGTCTATTCAAACTTCTTTAACATTGCTATTTATGTAAAAAGTTTATAAATACACTGAATGAGAGGGGGTGTAAAGGGCAACAGTACCCTACTGTAAAATTGCTGTAATATTGTATTTGATAGGATCTGCTTTTGTGTATAGCAGATTCCTATATGAGTGACTGGGAGAGAGTATATAAGATATGAAAAAGAGCACTTAAGCTGTGGTACTTGGCTGGCCTCATACTGATGTCTGTAGAAATTAGGAAGTGACATAGTTGTGCCACTTAAACTAAATAAAGTGTTTCATTCAACTTGCTAAATTTGCAAATTTGAAGGTAGAGCTCAACAGATGTAAGATGTTTTAAAGAAGAAAGGAAAAAGTATTTCATGGTTACAGTAGCTACAGATTTACAGTTGCTTTTCATTGCTGGAATATTCAATTGGAATGCACTATAGCTTATGCTGCTTGACACTAGTGGCATGATCTTGTAAAAATTATGAAATTTCCTGTATTTGACTCTGTTATGTTTGAGTATATGGCTTAATTTCTGATCCTTCTGAGGTTTCAGATTTCTGTAAAAAAACAGGCCCTAGAGATTTGCACAACTCATTCACTAAGGCAAATGGAAACATACTGAATGTTTCAGTAGGAAGTACTAAATGGAAACATACTGAATGTGTCAGAAGGAAGTACTAAATGGAAACATACTGAATGAGTCAGTAGGAAGTACTAAATGGAAACATACTGAATGTGTCATAAGGAAGTACTAAATGGAAACATACTGAATGTGTCAATAGGAAGCACTAAATGGAAATATACTGAAGGTATCAGTAGGAAGTACTGGGCTGTATTATTAAGAAGAGGTATTGACATGTGACTATAATGAAGTATAACTGGATATGGAATAAAAATTTGATAAAGTGTAGGTCTGTAAATTACTCTTTCAGTGACAGCACACTATAGAAGAACAGCGAATATGTGCAGTTTGTGTAAAATGTAGGGCTGTGGTTATCTGAAAACTAGTTCAATGGTATAAAAACTGTTACTAATTCAAGTGTTTATATAACTAGGCCTAAAAATTAAATGCAAAAAGACCCCATCTCTGAATGGTACCTATATTAAGTAATCAGCTAATGCTGGTCCTTCACAGATTTGCAGGCTTTCCTAGTAGTGCTGTAGAGGAAGGGAAGGAAACTAGCTGTGATTGGAGCTAGAAACTATGATGATGGAAGGAATACCAGAGAAAACATTGCATATAACATGGCTTCCTACTATTGCTCATTCAGCAAACATGTGTCAGATATATTTCTGTGAGATTAAAGGCTTTTGACAGTGTATGAATCCTAATCTTAACCATGATTATCTTAAAAGGAGAATGTATAATTTCATATGGACAGCAGTAAGGTACTTTGGTTTTGGCTGATGCCTACATGGAACTCAATAAATCCAATGTGTTCATTCATATCATTTTGTAGAAAAAAATACAGTTCTGACAAAAAGAATGAAGTGCAAGTATTTTATGTTCATCCCAGAAAGGAAGAAAAGTCCATAAAAAACAATAACTTTAAATTATTTTAATTAGTCCAGTAACCTACAATGTATCTAAAATAATAAGAGCTGTATAAGTTCATGCATCAAATGGGGTCAGTGACTGGCTCAGTGAATAAGACTTCTGATTTACCTCTGGAAGTTTGTTCCTAATATCTGGTAACTGTTTGTGTATAGTTTTACAGGGTTACATTAAGTACAATTGGATATTACAAAAGAGCTTAGGAAACGTTTATTAATTAATAAAAAAAAAAACTGCTTCTCACAGATTCCCAGTTAAAACTGGCTGAAATGCACATAGGTAAAACACAAATGCATTATTATATTTACTCATGAAATGTATGAGTACTATTACTAGTGCAGAGCTGTGAATTATAACTCAGTAATGTTTATATGGCTCATAACTGTTTAATAGCAACAGCATGTAAAAAATGACTATACATCCAAATGTTTTTTTAAAGTGAAAGTAAATCACTTTGCATAAATGTACATTATAAAGAAATTCATATGAGTTTGGACATGTAAAAAGGGAATATTAACTAAATAATAGCAGATGAGCCTAACAGACAAGCTCAACCCTGTCACTGTGCAAGGCCTTCAGGCTTGAGTGCTGCTCATAAATGTAGCTTGAGCGATATTGAACAAAGAGTCCTAGCAACAACTGCATAAATGTGACAGCACCTTTTAATGTCTAGTGTGAGAAACCAGTATAACTAGCAAGCAGAACCCAAGTAACAATCTCCGAAGAGCCACCTTAAGATCTATGGGTGTGTCTTGGTTATGGCTACAGCTAATAGGGTGTGTGAAAGCCTGCCTTCATACTGTACGTGTAGAATTCCATATAGCATACTCTAAAGCCAAGAGAAAGCAATGAACTAAGGGGAAAAAAAGTCAGTTTTCCTGCCAAGAGTTCACTTTCTTCAAGACATGTTGTAATGGATATTATATTGTGGCTTTAGATAATTATGATTTATTTGTATTCAGATCTTTTTTTTTTTAATGCTCATTGCGTTATTGACAATTGAAAGATAAAGTACTCCAGAAAAGACAAAGAAGAAGAAGAAACAAGTGAAAGGATTAAAAATGATGTAATTAAATGCAGGCTTCCCAGGCTGGCTGTATTACTCATAACCACTGCTTTATCTTCCATTTAACTCTTTTAGACACTTGTATGAATGAACTGATGATGTGTGCACTACAAAGTATATTGTACTGGTGTGCTGCACAGACACACACTGCTACTCTGACCCCTTCAGATGTGCTTTTATTTTTGCTTACTAGAAGAGTGCTTGACAGAATTATAAAGAAATGCCCACATAGCATAATTTTCATGAAAATGGCTGATTTCCATATATTTCTTCTATGTATATATTGAAGAAAGACTAGTGGGTTGCACTTTGAGGTTAATGAGCTTATTTTAAAGATGGGAGACATTAGCAAAATATAAACTGTTTTATCTGGAGGCAGGGCCAGAAAAAGATCATGGACCCTCTTGAGGCTTAGGTGTTGCAGAAACATACGGAAAAGCTATCCCTTTCAAAACACACACAGGTATTCAATACTGTATCAGTGAAAATGCATATTATGCAAACAAGTTAACCAGATTCCAAACACACTGTCTGTTGGATTATGTTGCTTAAGTAAAACTCCCTTCATGAAATTTACATTTCTGTTTTATGTGCTTTCAGAAATTGCATAAATGTAAAAATCCTTTAATTTTTACTAATTACTTGAATTTAACTAAAAATTCAGCTAACATCCAAGAAGGTGGGAGATGGTGATTATCTCAGTCTATTAATTTCTAGAACCCAAGAATTGTGAGGTATGATTTATGTCTCATAATATTGTATCCCATATTGCTGCTACACAATATGAGGTAAGTCACTAGTTTTAGCTCTCAGAAACTCTTGCACTATAGGGAGAAGGCACTTTGAATACTACTCCATGATTTAAATGAAATGCTCATAATTTAAATTTTAAAGTCTGATCATACGTCATGCATTTTTGCTCACTTGTCACACAGTGTTTAATGAATTTTGGTGAAATAAGGTCGGGGCACTTGCCTGCTACTGTGAAATTATTCAATAAGCCAAAAAGGAATTGAAAAGATGTGGTACTACATCAAAACCACTGTTTTCTAATTTATAGTTAACAGATAATATAATATAGTTATCAGATAGTCTGATGAGCATAAATATGTAACTGTGGGCAACACAACATTACTGAAGCACTCAGGATACATAAGCAAAAGTTGCAGGAATTAATCCCAGGTCTAATTGTCTCAGGCATATTCATAGCTTGTTCAATAACCTTGGCACAATGCCGTCTTTAGCTTTTGTTCATTATTGTACTTAGTATATAGAGATCTTCTTTATTTATTTTTGCAGTATTACATCTTTTGGTATTTATTATGCGTAGACAATATTTTCCACTTCTGTGTTGCGATGTTACATTTGCAATATTTTCTTCTAATCAGACAGATAAGTAGTAATCTTATTGTCTTCATATCAAACCCCTGTGGTGTTCCGTGGTTGCCAATAGCTTTATGAGGCTGTTAGTTAAGCCATAGGTCATATCTGTCAGTTTTTCCTCATATACTATATGTGCATTATTGTAAATCATTTAAACTATCATTACATGACCAAATTATGTGGTCTGTCCATTTCTGAAGGACTTTACTGTCACTTTTTGTTCACAGATGATCCACTGAGGACACATGTAATGCAAAGTAGTATTACCTGTAGCCACAAGTGAGACAAAGCAGCAGGGCAGCAAGTGTCACTTCTAAACCAGAGAACTACTGATTCTGAGCTTTAGCTGCCACTAAACAGTGTCATCAGTCAAGTAGCAGAATACACATATGCTAAGGGCTTTGCAGTTCTCAGGCCTCAAGCAGCCCTCAAGCCAGCATGATGTTATATGAAGGAGGCTATTGTACTACATTCTTAGCTGCAATGATTTAATTTCTTTTCATTTTGAAGACTGCACTTCATTAGCTGAGCTTTCTGGTCTTCATATGGCCCTCTTAATCATTTGAGATTGACACCCCCACAGTATCTTTCTGAATTACACAAATAAAAATGTGTTGTTATGCCTACTGATGCAAAGAATATCTTTGCCAAGCTTTAACAATGACTTGTCAGTGGAAATATTAACAAACTCTTCCCTTTAGCTATACTCAGCCCTCTAAAAAACATTTTAGTGTTTTGCTGAAGGCATAATTGTTGACATGGCAGTCTGTAAAGAACAGATGTATTTCACATATTTTTCTTTAGGAAGAAGAATATTTTTTCTTTTATATTATCTGTAATCCATATCTCAACTGCCTAACTCACATTTATTTTCCATCCTATAACTGCTTTAGGGTTCCTACCCCTCTGTTCAGTGTGCATGCACAGCTAGTAAGTAGAGCAGTGCCACATTTATATTAGATAATATACATTACTGTCTTATTATTCTGCTGATGTATTTGGTTATTACTGTTAACTGCTGAGTCATTTGCTGGGGCTGAGTTGTAAATGATGTTCAGAACTCCTATATGCTATTAGAGCTAGCCATTATATTAACTGACAAACTGCTTGTACTTCTATCTTATTTTATAAAAGTAGAGCTTAATTGTTGTATATCTGCTAGGCATCCTGTGAACTGTTTGCAAAGCTAATTCATGTTCTGACTGCATCTGTAAGCATCCCTGTTGCATGCCATGGCTCCTAGAAGACTTAAGATGCTGTACGTTCTTTTATAGAAGGCTAAGTGAATGCAGTTCATGTTGCTATTAGTTCATACTGTATAACATAGCTGTAGAAGTATATAAATGAACCTACCAAACAATGTATTAAATGTCTTGAGAAAGCCTGGGAGGGCCCGGGTGAAAGCGCTTGATGATACACTATACTCTGGATGTGTTCTATGTGTTTTTAACGCTGTGCTGGTGAAGCTAACAAATAAGCTATTTACGTTTTGCACTTTGGTTCGTTATCCTGGTATCCTGATTTTTCGAATTACCAGTTGGTGTTGTTTCAACAAGGAGTTTTGTTTTGTGATTAGTTTGTGGCGATACAGGATCCATGGCTGAGCGAACGGCTAGTGCGGAATATTGTGATACACCAGCGATTTTACAAAGCAACGAGGAAGGAATGGATGATGTCCCAGTAACGAGACGTGAGTTCAAACAGGTGATGTGCCTGCTTTCCCAACTAACAGGATTGCTAACAAACAACGCTTTGCAAAATAACAACGAAGTACCGGCCAACCAAGAACAACTTTTTGCTGTATGTGACCTTGTTTCCGGAAGGTCCACAACTGGGTTTACAGGAAATGCCGAAATGGGTGGAAGTACCAACACGGACTCGGTAAACACGCAGCAAGTGAGAAGTAAGCGAGGAATTAATCCTACTACTACCTCCGGATCCGAAAGAGATTTCAACTTTAACAAATGGACTAACAAAGGTTTTTCCTTTGGGCAAGGTACTGTTCAGACCTGTGAAACTGTTAATGTTAACCTAGAATCAAAACTTAAGGATTTCAACAACAAATTGTATTCCTACAAATCAACCAAACTTGAAATTGACTACTTGTCAGAATGTTTAAATGTAAAGAGAGTCCCTAAGGGACTGCGTATTGCCAAATTTCCACACAATGCTTTACCTGGCAGCGAATTGTATAGAGAATTGATAGCCTTGTTTAATAGAACGGGGCTTGAAATGCTAGGGTTAATGATTAAAGATTACGAAGTCAAAGCTGCAGTGTTGTTGGATGAAGTTAATGTACTGAATAATAGCATTGTTAAAGATACTATGTTTGGTAGCATAAAAAAAGATTATGAAAGCACATTTAATGAGATAGATAGTCATTGTGTCCGGATTGTAAATAGAAAAATAAAAAAGTTAGAGCGTGATTTACATGATTACAATACAGGGCAGGCATACAGGATATATGGTAGGAATAGATGGGTGAGAGATCAGAACCCCAACAACAACAATGCTGACAATGAACAGGACAATGTTTTCAACGAGGGTTTTGATGACCAGGGCCCAAGAAGAAGCGAGAGGCTGGCGCAGAAATATAACCAACAACCTAACCAACCCAGGTTAGGCCAGCAGGATTTTCAGTTTGGTCAGGGGAGACAGAGGAACAGATTAGTGAGCACCCACACCAGGAGATGGAACCCCCCAAGGAGACAATAATAGATAGAATAGATCACATAACTTCTGAAACCGAGGATATACACAATTTATGCTGCAATGTTATTAAAGAGGGCAATTTTTCTATATACAATTACACGGAAATAGAAGTTAGTAGCTTATTTTTTGACGCATTTACCAAAGGACTTCATTTTGTCCCAAACAATACCATCAATGTACCCAAGACAATTTTAGATTTAAAACTTTACACAAGGCAACTGAATTTAACAGTGAACCTGAAAGGGAATTTACCAGATAGCAGCAAATTACATAGGAAGAGCATATGGAACCCCCCACTGCACCCAGTCCTTAAAACATTCGAAGAAATGGTAGAAACAGAAATTCGAAATGTATGCATCAAAGATATTTCAAAAGGTAACAACTTTTCTGATGCATCTTATCAATTGATTAAAAAATTAAACAACGAAGGAATCAGGGTAATGAAAACGGACAAAGGGGGAGGGGTAGTTCTTATGTATCAACATGACTACACAGCTGCTTTACATACACATTTACATGACAATGAGCAATATAATCAGGTATCCATAAATGAAAGGAACGTTGCATATGCCAAAATTAAATATAGGTTAGAAGACAACTTATATCAAGGGGCAATAAATGAGCAATTGTACAATTATTTGTTGGTCCCCAAGCCAGTGACCACCATCATTTTCGGTATTCCCAAGGTGCACAAAGGGCTACAACCATTAGTATTTAGACCTATTGTAGCAGGAGCCAAGGGAATTACCGAACCACTAGGGAAGTTTGTGGATGCAATATTGAAAAAGTACACAGCATCCCTAAAATCTTTATGTAAAGATTCCTGGGAATTTTTACGAAGTGTTAAAAAAGAATTTTACCATGAAACTGATTATATGGTCACAGTAGATGTAGTGGAATTATTTCCAAGCATTCCACATGAAATTGGCGTAGCATGGTTCAATGAAATGTTAGCTGAACACTCCATGCTAGGAGGCAAAATGATAGCATTGCTTGTCGAATTCATGGAAGTTATTTTAAATAACAACTTTGTATACTTTTGCGGGGAACTATTTAGACAAAAAAGGGGAGTAGCCATGGGGACCCCGTGTGCCTCTGCTTATGCCAACATTGTGTTAGGATACTGGGAGTCAAAATACATATTTAACACACGGTGGGTGGACCATCTGGTACATTACCAATGCTATTTGGACGATATTTGTATTTTTTGGAAGGGCAGCAAGGATGAACTGGAACAATTCATTGAATACATTAACAGTAGTACAAACTTTTTGAAATTCACATGTAACATAAGTATTGACAGTTTACAATATCTTGATGTAGATTTACGGAAGAACACAGAAAAAGATTGTTTTATGTCTTGTATACATAGAAAAGATAGTTATTCTAATATGTTCTTGCACTATAATAGCAATCATCCTTTGTTCCAAAGGAAAGGAATTATCAAAGGACAAGTAATTAGGGCAGCCAGAATGTGTAGTGAAGAAAATTTGTTTAACGATGAATGTCTATTTTTGAAGAGATTATTTCAGGAAAGGGGTTATCCCACACAGTTAATAGACGCAGTAACATCAGAAGTAAAAAGTCAAAGAAAAGACAAATACTTCCCTCTATTAGGAGAAGAGCGTAGATATGAGCATAGTAAAATAGACAATGAAATAAAAGAGAAAGGATGTCTTTTTGTTCACACAAACTGCAATGAAAGTGCATCAGTGGAGAAGGTTATTAATAAATATTGGCCAATAATAACCATGAATGAGGAATTTAGGAAAATGTTTGGAGACAAACCACAGTTTATTAGAAGACGAAACAAAAACTTGAAAGAATTACTTGAGACAAATCATGAAGTAAGTCAAAGTGGGATGAATCGAAAGACTGGAACATTTAAATGTAATACTTGTAAGCAGTGCTCCAACATTATTAACAAAAAAGGGTTTTATTTGAAGGCAAGAAAAATGTATATAAAATCGCCCGGGTACTTTAATTGCAAGGCGAAGGGAGTGGTTTACCTTGGGCTGTGCCAGTATTGCCAAAGTTTTTATATAGGCAAAACGGAGAGGATACTGGCAAAAAGAATATATGAACACCTTTACGATATTAGTAAAGGTAAAGAAACAAATGCCTTTTTCAAGCACTCATTAGTTTGTGATGGAATGGACTTAAAGTTTATAGTGCTAGAACAGGCAAATATCAACCCCAGAGGAGGTGACTGGGAGACATCATTAGAATTTAAAGAACTGCTTTGGCAGATAAGATTAGAAGCAGCTAAATCACCTGGCCTCAATGGAGCTATTAGTATTGCCAGCTTGCTAAGAATTAGAAGAGCCAAGCTATAGAGCAATAACAAAAAAGTGGAACAAATAAAGAATAGAAATAGCCAAGCCCCCTGGCCACAAAGGAGCCATTTAGCAGGGCAAGTCTACTAAGAATGAGAGGAGCATAGATTTAATATAACATAATAACAAATTAGAACATGCAATGTTCCTTATTGACCACTAGGGACATAAGATAGGGCAGGGGTTATATAAGTTTTAACAATATGAAATTTTTAGTATAGCAGTTTTTAGAAGTAGGAGAGGTGTATAATTATGGGACACAATACTTGGTATTGGTAGGAAGATTTTGTCAAAACTAAAAACTATAAACCCAAAGAAATTAATATAGGGTGCACAATATTTATGACATGTATGTGAACGTACAGAATGGGGTATTACAAAGATTTTAGTTAACTAGTTTTTAGTATGATATAGGTATGAATTATTGAAGAATGTTGAAATTTCAATCAACAGCCAGTGTAGCTACTAGTAGGTTCAGCAGTTTTGGAAAGTTTTTTACCTAAGTTTTTTACTTAAGTTTCTTTATCTACATTGTTTATACACGGTTTTAACATACAGTTTTTAAATATGTATTTCTAGATGTTAAGAATGGTCCAAGCAGTTCATGACAAACCATGGTTTTGTATCCCATAGTAGAGTGGAACAAGGGATGGTTTATTATAAAATTGTAACAAAATTAACACCATCAGCTTGTGACAATGTTAAAAGGGATTCTATCTTTTTAAAAACAATGTAATATGTGATTAATTGCGAATCAATTAAATAATTAAGTGTGGTAGGAGTAGTATAAATGAACCTACCAAACAATGTATTAAATGTCTTGAGAAAGCCTGGGAGGGCCCGGGTGAAAGCGCTTGATGATACACTATACTCTGGATGTGTTCTATGTGTTTTTAACGCTGTGCTGGTGAAGCTAACAAATAAGCTTAAGCTATTTACGTTTTGCACTTTGGTTCGTTATCCTGGTATCCTGATTTTTCGAATTACCAGTTGGTGTTGTTTCAACAAGGAGTTTTGTTTTGTGATAGCTGTAGAAGTATTGTCTTAGAACAGCTATACTTTGCTTTGTGCAATATATCCTGTGTGTATTCACTGCTGAATCGTACAGCTGATATCAGTCAGAGGCTGCATGTTAATGCTTTTAGTCTGTGGTTTTACAGAGCTGATAATGTATGCAATATAATCAATTTTACTTTCTATCTGTATACCTTGCATGCTCTGCACTTCACATTCTTTTAACCTTTGCACTAATTCTGTCTTATTTAACTTTCTTTTTCAGTTTGCATGGGTTCCTTCCTGCGGAACTGCCCCCCCCCCCCCACACACACACACACACACACCCACACCTGGGATTAACTGAAATAAACAATTTCTACTTCATCCACTGAAGCTGGCTATCTTAACTAAATAAAACCTCCAGGAAGCAACAACCTGACACCCTACAGCTTTTCTGTTGTAATAGATGAATTACAATTTAGTTTTTGTTAAGTTTTAATGCTTAAAAGGTGAATGCACAACTTCACTGAAGGGTTCCAGCCAATTGCCAGTAGATTGGGCCAATACCTTGACTCAGCCTTACACGCACACGCACACGCACACGCACACGCACATGCACACACACACACACACGCACATGCACACACACATGCACACACACACACACACGCACATGCACACACACACACACACACTGTTCCAGTCTCAAGCCTTTACTGTTTACATTAGTAAATTTTTGCTTTGACTTTCAGCATAGTCTCTATACTAATCACAACTTTCTCTAAAACTGCCAAACAACCCTTTTTGTGTGCTTGCAGTGATAATTATTTAAAGTATGCCAGGGCTACTTAGATTAAGCTTTTGTTAGATACTGATATTTTAAGCTTATTACTCACCTTAAACTGGTATTTTTTCAGCTCTTCTCCCTGTGGGGGCTGGAACCACTCCATTCACTACATTCACTCAGCTCCCCACCATGCCCCCATCCCCACCCTCCTCCCATAGCATACACCTTATACCTATCCTGACCCCTCACATACTTCTCTTCCACCTATCCCATAACCCCCTAATTATTTCCCCAGTTATACCATACCTCCTAACTACTCTACCTCCCCACCAGTTCTTAATAGGGCCATATAGTACTCCATCCACTAAACTATCACTATCCTGTTCATATTCATTCTGTTATCACACTGCCCTCAACCACCACCATGTCCATCACAACTATTACTTTGATCTTGCTTCTCTCACTTACACTCTCTCTCTCCTAACAATAATCACAATTTCCCAGACACCCAATATACCTCCTACACCCACCTGTACAACCACCACACACAACCCACATTTATCAAGTTACTCAGACATCCACCTTAGCTTGCTTACAGCTAATACCTCTGTACTATCCAAAGTGAAAATTCTACCTCTCCAAAGACATCCCCATTATTACACCACCAGGAGCAACTATACAATTTTTAGGAAAAAAACTGATAAGTATAACCGACACAATTGGTCAAAGCATTATTTCCCAGTCTGGTAATGTACGACACAACACAACCCAGGACCAAGCCCCCCCAGCAAACTTAGCAAATCTCTCATGCTATCAACCATAAATCTCCAAAGCCTTAGAAACAAGATACCTGAACTCCATGCATGGATTTCACAGTGCAACCCAGATATTATAGCAGCTACTGAACCTGATTGAAATCATATGTAAAAGACAACAAATTTCTCCCTGCCAAGCTACTCATGCCTGAGAGTTGATTGGCTCCACAGGAGAAGAGGAGGAGTAGCAATAATCTTGCCTAGAAAATATACATTAATTCCCTACTCAAAACCAACACCCAACTTCTCCCCAGCTGAAGTACTAATATCTATATTAAAACTTAACAAGCATAAAAACATTTGCATAATTGCTCTGTATATTCCTCCACGAAAAAAGATACCAATATTAGAAAACATACTTGCCTGGACTTCCCAAAATATAGATAAGGAAACCATCATTCTAGGTGATGTGAATATCGATTGGCTAGACATTCCCACAACAATCCCTCAAAAAACATACATTTTTACAACTTCTCTCAACTAATTGAAGACATCACCAGACCTGACCAGAATAACAATTGGGGCTCCACATTACACTAGATATTAGTGTCCCACCCTTACAATGTCATCACTACAGGCATACTACCTAATACCATTAATGACTACCACCCAGCATATATCCTATGCAAAACTTCTGCAACCCGAGGACAACACCAATGCAAATCAACCAGAAATTTTACTAAGTTCCAACCATCCATATTTAATGAAACCTTAGCTAAAGTAAATTGGGAACTCCTCAAATCCCTACCACTTAATGAGGCTGTGAATTCTTTAACACAACATTTTAGACATCCTAAATAGGCAAGCACCCACCCGCCGAAAATGAATAAAATATAACCGTGCAAGCTGGCTCTCAAAATCCACCAAAGAAGTAATGTCCACAAGGGATAACATCTGGAAACATGGCAGAAAAGCAAAGACCCCTTAACTCTACTACATTACAAGCAACTCCATAACCAGGCAAAACATCTAATAACCAGTGATAAAAAAGACCACTACCTCCACCTACAAAGCCAACATAAAAATAATCCCAAAGAATTCTGGTCCTCCATCAAACAACTATTACACCCAGGCTTTCAAAGCAAGCCATCTCCTGACCCACAAAAAACTCCCTCTGAACTTGCTACCCTCTTCAGTTCCTACTTTATTGACACCATAGCTAACCTAACCACCACCTTTCCTACAGTTAACAGCACCACCACCAAGATAGCTGATGGCCTAATCATACCAGAAAACAATCTTACCCTCAACTCTAACCTAAAATTCTTCCCCATACCCACCACCACAATAAAAAAAAAATTTACTTAAGCTAAAACCCTGTACTCTGGCCCCTAACAATCTACTCCCACACTTCCTGCAGCTAGCAGCAAACTCTATAGCTTATCCCACCAGCATGCTCATTAACAGATCAGTTAAAGAATCTCTTGTCCTAGACATCTGGAAAAAAGCATTAATTCTCCCCTTACAGAAAGATGACACCAACACAAATGCCACAAACTTTCAACCCACAGCAATTCTATCACTGCCCTCTAAACTACTAGAAAAATGCATCCATGCCCAACTCCTCAACCACCTGCTTGAAAATCAAATTTTATCACCCATTCAGCATGGTTTTAGACCAGGACACAGCACCACTACCGCCCTCCTATCCTTCCTTGATACAGTTCACCGGGCATGGGATTCTGGTAAAATAATTGCTTCACTTTCCTAGACCTCTGTAAAGCTTTTGATACAATTTCCCATGCCATCCTCCTTTCTAAACTATCCACCCTCCATATCTTCCCACCTACCCTACAATGGTTCAATAGCTATCTCTCCAATAGGCAGCAATCCATCAAATGGCAACAGTCTTACCCTCCCTTCCTCAGTACTTCCACAGGGGTATCCCAAGGCTCCATACTTGGTCCTCTCTTAATTAGCATCTTTATTAACAACTTTCACTCCATTCTCCCACAATGCTCAGTAATCCAGTATGCTGATGACTCTACAATAATATGCACTGCAAATTCCAGCTCTGAACTTCAGCAAATCACCCAGAATGCCCTCACCTCTACCCAATCTTGGATGCTTAACAATCTTGCCCTAAATCCAAAAAAAAGCTAAACTAGTAATTTTTACCCCTAAGAAAATCACTCCCTTAGATAAAAACTCTTCACTATATAAGCCCAAGACAATACCTCAATATAAGTTGTCCCACACACTAAATTACTAGGCATTATTATTGATGAAAACCTTAAGTTTGACCTTCACATAAACAATAACATTTAAAAAAAAACACACCAAAAGCTCAGTATGCTCTACAGGCACCAATAATTTCTTAGCCTCTATACTAGACAACCCCTTGCAACTACATTTTTATTACCCCCTCTCCTTTATGGTGCCTGTCTCCTCACTAATATCTAAAATTCTACAAAATCCAGACTTGATATGTTTTTCAACAGAATAGCAAAATTTGTCACCAAGGCCAAATTCTCATCCCACCACTGTAACTCAGAGAAACAATAGGGTGGCTGAAACTCCCCCACCATCTCTCATTCACCCAGCTAACTATAGCTCACAAAATAATCTACAAACCCATAGACTGTCCTGCTCTTGCAACTTTACTTGCCAAATACCAACCCAGCAGGCAACTAAGAACTGAAAATCATCTACTTCTGAAAGTAGAAAAGCCCACCTTACCTGTTGGTCAAATCCTGTACTCCTTCACCATCACCACACTATGGAAATCACTTCCACCTTCTATAAGAAACATAGACAGCATCACTACCTTCAAACAAATAAATCATCTCAACTGCTTTATAACCTGACCTCCTCCTCCTTATATGAGAACGAAATTCCTTTGCTTTCTACTACTGCTGACTGATGATATTTTCTCCATAATTATTATTTTTCATCACTTGTTGATACTGGCACAATAATGCTGATTAATATATCTCTGTTTATACCTCTTTGATTTAATTCATTTGGCAACCAACTAAATTCCTGCTTTAATGTATATTTTCTGTACACATTATTGTAATCAAACCAACTAAATTCTTGCTTTTATGTATATATTCTGTATATATTACTGTAATTACTATGTGGAACACTGTTTCTACTTCTATACTAATTAATGTTTATATTTTTTCTGTATCTATGTTCTTGTTGGACCTTTTCTCCCTGGGCTTCCCCTGAAAATAGGGTCTTTCCCGGTAAACAAATACAATAAATAAATAAATTTTCCAGAAGCCTCAGAATCACATACAACAACCACTGTTGACTTTTTCCATAATTTCTATTTCCTCTATTTTAAAGTTTCTTTCCCTAGGCATATGATGAGGAAATGAGTCCTTGCCTGTTTGATGTGCTAATGGAGGTTGCGTTGCACAGATTCACACCTCGTGAAGTTGTAACACTGAGCAGAAGAATGTTCAAACAGCAGATGATAACCATTTTCATAAACAACATGGGTAGCATATGAACAAATAAGAGACTTGTATTAATTACTGTATTACATGACGAGAGTTAAGAGCATCATAATTATTTACAATTAGTTTCAGAATATATACAGTATAGTAATTATCCGTCTATCATTCCATGCTTGCATCATGTAACCCACTCTTATAGCAACCCTATGAACAGCAACCACCACCATGGTATTTTCTAGGCAAGGGGTGGTGAAGTAACACACACTATTGGAGTATAATTCAAAGCAATAAGCAAACCTTTGTGAACACAGGGGTTTCTAACCACAACATAATGAGCTCAAACATTAATAAAGAAAATGTTTTGGTCGGATTAGGCAGAGGGCAATCCTGCCACAACCAGAATACTTTTTCTAAATATAATTAACTCTGGGGTTAATCTCAATCAAATACAACAAAAATGCTTTATTTTAAAACTAAGAAGGGATATTTCTTCCACTGAATGGTGGTTTTGGAACAGGGAAACATACTATTTTTGAGTTTGTGTTCACACATTAATATTTTAAACACTTTCCTTCACTTACATGTATATTTCCCCAATAATTGTTTAAGTGTTCTCTAAGAATTATATGGTTGCATGATTTCACTTAGAATAGAGGGATGGAAGCAATAATTCCATTAAGATGAAGTTAACACCAAGAAAACATTGCTCTTTGTATATAGCCTGATTCTATGTTCTGAGAATAGAAAGAGTTAAGTCATCTGATTAGAGGCTATTGGTAGACTCAGCAACTGGTAGTAACTTCCTCAAAAAGAATAAATAGGAAAGACAGATAGTTGTGAACATATATGAATGAAGAAGACCTGATCTCTGCTTCACCTGGATTCCATTAGGCTTTACAGCAGGCTACATCCATATTACCTGTAGTTATTTGTAGTATGAATTATTCTGCATCCATATTCCCTGCAGGGACTTTCATAATAAATTATCCTGCATCCATTTTTTTCTGTGGAGACTTGCAGAATAAATTATTCTACATCCATATTTCCTGCAACGGCTTGCAGGATGAATTATTCATAACATAACTAGTAATCGACACGTGAGGTTGAAAGGAAGAAAAGTGAAAAACTAGGGTTGAGTGTCTTAGTAAGTGACTGTGCAAGCCATAGTCAATGGAAGATTGAAGAAGAGGAATGCTATGCAAACAAATGCTTAGCCTGCAGCATCATCAGTGGGAACTGAAACAATCAATCAATCAAGTATTAATACTTGTCCCTCCAGTAAATAAGGAATACCTGTCCTTTTCAAGCACATAGTTCATAGGCTCATAGGTTCATAGATAGGTACTAGGCTGTTGGCCCAAGGGCCTATGTAAGTCTAGCCAACAAGGTTCCCTGGCTTATGCCATCCAAGAAAGTCCAGCATGAAAAATCCAGTACAAAGTCAAAGTCCCCAGCATGACACTGCAATCATTTTATTGAATGAGTCCATGTTCCCATATAATGGCAACAGTGAAAAAAAAAATACTTAGCTTTGGAGGATTCGGGCCTCCAATACTGATTGATAAAGTCTGCTGCAGCATCAGAAATATTTATTTATTTATTTATTTGCAGTTGGTTTACCAGGATAGTCCATTGGGCCTAAAAGAACCCGTTTTCAATGGAGTCCTGGGGAGAAAAGCTCCAAAAAACAGACACACAAAATAGGTACAAACAATTTAAAAAGCCCTTAAAACAAACCAGAGGGCAGGAATAAACAATAGATAGCTTAGATACTTATACAAATGTAAAATAGGATACAGTCATTGATTTTGCATTTTAGGTAACATTCATATAATACAGTGTAATAGAAATAGGTAAAATAGATGTGAGTTGTGTAAAATACCATTTAGTAGCTTGCTGGTAACAGCTGTACAAGTCTTTCTTAGCCTACATAAATAATGTTTTTTATTTTAAGAATTTACTTTCGATATTCTGTTGACAATATCCTAGGGTATCATTCCATACAGCTGCAATATTTTCTAAGACATGTTACATGTTGTTTTTGCAGGGCATATGCAGTTGCTTTCTTGTTTTGTTTATGAATTTTTCTATGTGAAATGTGAGGGATAGTTGATTCAAACAATACAATAATATACATAAAATATGGTATACTTTCTTCTGCCTAACCATGTGGCATTTTTTACTTCCTAAGTTATAATAAATACATATTTATTAGAGCAGCCTTATGAAAAAAAAATAATAATAAAATACAATAAAAAAAAAATAATAATAAGCATGGCAAGATCACCTACAATGCATTTCAAAATTTGGTGTGAAGGACAAAAACAATTGGATATTTTAAATCAAAACACTATTTATTTATTTCCAGTTAGATGACTGGAGAAGTCCACAGGGCCAAGCAGAGCTCATTTTCAGTGGAGGCCCGGGGAGCAAAGCTCCATAAGCAGTTGACAGAATATAACATAAGTAAAGTATGGAATATACAGTATACAGAAGCATAAATATACAATTTAAGATACAAATACAAAATCAGGGACTATACGTTTAAAAAAACACGTTAAAATATAGATAAAGGCAAACGTACTACAGATAATATAATTGAAAGTACAAGTCATAAAGTGTTTATACAACTTTAGTGTTATACTAGTGATTGCAATTGACATTTGCTCTGTAGCAGTCTATAAATTTAGAGTCAATCTACCATTTGCAAAGACTAGGTAAACATTTACATACTGCTTTCCCCACTGAGTTTATATTCTTTGGTGATATTTCTCAGTCATATAACTCCTATATTATACATGTACTATCCTCCTCATATAACGCCTATATTATACATGTAGTATCTTCCCCATATAATGTCTATATTATACATGTAGTATCTTCCCCAGATAATGCCTATATTATACATGTAGTAAGTTCCCCGTATAATGCCTGCATTATACATGTAGTATCTTCCCTATATTACTCCCACATTATATATGTAGTATCCTCTCATAATATGAGTTTTCTACTTCCAAATATGTGTTGTGATAGCCTTTCCTCCAGCCAACAGCAGGAGATCAAACAAACCTCTGTCAGTGTTACTACAGGATTCAATATAATTTATACAAATCAAATGCAAAAAAGGTTTTATTGTAACCTGTGCAGGCAAGCTTTTGTTATAAATTAACCTAACCCATTGCACTCACAAAACAAGTAATGCCATTCCTCCAACATCCCCTCTTCACAGTGGTAGCACTTTGTAAAAAGTATGGAAAAGTACATGAGTAGACATAGCCATCCAAAAAGGGTACTTTCTTGATCTTGTAGTGTGTCTTGAAGTAAGAATCACTTTCAACCATATTTTCTGCTTAATATCTTGTCTTCTTGTGGCTTTTCCCGGTTAGGGGTCGCCACAGCAGAACTCCAGTCCGCTAATGATTGGCAGTAGAGTTTTACATGCTTGCTTGCCGGGCCTAATGCACAACCTTCCACGAAAGAACGCCTATTCACACATGTCGCCACACAGAAGATGCTCTAACTGAGGATCAAATGGGCAATGTCTAACTGTGAGGCGACAACACTACCGCAGCACCACCATCGCAGTACTTATTTTCTGCTTAATATGTGGTTGTATAATTCAACTTGGGCTTTATTTAGATGTTTTCACACAAAATGTCATGAATATCAAATTCAAACAAACTTAATACAACAACTAACAGCAGCCAGACAAACATAAACTTCAATTCACCAATGATAAATTTTCAGAATGATAAATTATACCAAATTCCCCCCACCCCATCAATTTCCATATCAAACATGCATGTTTTAAGTGTCTTTCTAAAGATAGACAGTGATGGGCAGTCCCATTAATACTGTAGTAGAATGTTCCACAACCGAGAAAAATACTGTAATTCTGAGGTATCAAAATGCACTTATGTGATTGCCAACAGCCCCTGAGAGACTAAAGAAACCAGATAGGACAGCAAGGTACCACAAGCGTCTTCAGGAAGGAGACCACCAGGTTGTGAGGAAGCCAATGAAGGCTTCACAGAATAGGTGTAATATAATAACAACATGGTGTACCAGTAAGAGGCCTTGCAGTAAAATTCTACACTATCTGTAAGTGTTTTAAATCAGTGTTAGGAAGTACAAGCCACAATGCATTGTGGTAGTCCAGGTTTGAAAATGTCAAGGCAGGATTAACAACTAAAAGACTGGCTTGAGATGTCAGGTGCTTAATCCCAGAAATGTTATACAAATGGAAACACGAAGACGTCTCAGCAGCCAACACCTCATCTAGTATATTAGCCTGGAATATTAGGTGATGACAAGATTTTGTCTGTTATAAGCAAATTCAAGCTTATTGCCACAATACATGATGATGTTTGACAAATGATAGACAGAGGAGTCTGTCAAGGTTGCATAAATGTGTTTCTGATAAGAAATAAGAAAATCCTTTCATTCACTAAAAAAAGCATCTTTTTTTACCACAAATTGGTACCTTTTACAAAAGTAGGAATAATGGCAAACCAACACTAAGAATATTGAAGCAGCACACATTTCTAGTTGTTGTCTTTTCCCAGTTAGGGGTCGCCACAGCAGAACTCCAGTCCACTAATGTTTGGCAGTAGATTTTAATGAACGCCAAGGTACCAGCTCGATGTTCAACCTTCAACAAAGGCACGCCCATTTATACATGTCTTTCGAACACCCACCCAACCACAGGGAGTACATGCAGACTCCACACAGAAGGAACTCCCCACACTCGAGCTGAGAATCGAACAGGAGAACCTCTTGCTGTGAGGCAACAACACTACCGCTGCACCACCGTGGCAGTAGTAAGAAACAATATTTACATTATTTCTAGGCAATGGTCAAACAGAATAAACTGGTCTTGGCACAAGACATCTTTTCTTCAGTACATATCTAAATGTAACACAAAACGCACTCTAACCAAAAAAACAAACAAAAACCATAACAAACCAACTGACAACTGAGCATTTAATAAATCCAAACTTTAAAATAATTTGGCAGTTTCTTCTTAGCATGTCCTTAAGTATATAAGAACAACCAACCAATCATGGTCTTAAACTTCAAATTGAAGAAGTGATGATATAACCTAGTAATTTAACGTAGTAAGGCTTCACTTAAATAGCATTGTGTAGGTTAAAAATATAAAACAGATTTAAATAAAAAAAATGTAAACATAAATAAAAAAATGCAGAAGCAGTTGAAAATATAAATAATTAAAACTAAATTTAAATAATGTAAACATAAATCACACAGTGAGAGCCCTTTTCTTTAAAACACAAGCCAAAGATAGGGGATCATTAATACCAGGGGCAACTGAAGTGTTCGACCTCAGCTGCCATGCTAATTCTTTGTATTCTGAAAGTAATTCCAAATCTTCTTTAAAATGTTCAACCACTCCCCGATCTATAATAAAAAAATGCAAATTTCTTAAAATTGCAGGACCTATTAACATGTCTAAACCATGTGTTTGTTGCCTTCTTTTTCCTGATGTTGTACAGGTGCTCACTCATTGTTAAACATGTTAAACATTTGGTTGTCAGTTGTCTGGTCCTGGTTTTTGTTTGTTGTTTGGATGGTTAGAGTATCTTTTCTGTTACTGTATTATTGTGGTCCATCCTCCTACACCACACATTTCGTTGCTGTTCTTGTGGAGCTGCCAGGTGAACTAACCCTGTTACTTTAGCAACTTATTAAATTTCTGACAGCCTCACAGCCTGAGCACTGTGTTGTTGGTGCTGGCTCTTCTGAAGCTTGCCCCTCTAATTTTAATTTAAATCCAAGTCTGGAAGTGTTCTTTCTGAAACCCCAGAGCTACGCTGAAGCAACATCAGGTGCAGTTGGGTTGAATCCAAGTTTACCGAATGATTCACAGGCATAAGAGGTAATTTTGGATGAGTGGTTGTGTCTGCCCTGTTTTTTCTTTGGTTCTGGTACATGGGACCATTCATTGAGGTCTCAGCTTGATTCCTTTGAAAATAAATTGGTCAAAATTGGAATTTCTAGTTTGAAAACTCATATCTGGGTGAATGCATCCGGCTGAATCAGATTCCCAAAGGCTTCCAGGTGTAGAAATGTCTGAATGGTATTGAATACGGCTGTAGGACAGCAAGGGAAGCCAATGAAGGCTTCACAGAATAGGTGTAATATAATAACAACATGGTGTACCAGTAAGAGGCCTTGCAGTAAAATTCTACACTAACTAAGTGCTTTAAATCAGTGTTAGGAAGTACAAGCCACAATGCATTGTGGTAGTCCAGGTTTGAAAATGTCAAGGCAGGATTAACAACTAAAAGACAGGCTTGAGATATCAGGTGCTTAATCCCAGAAATGTTATACAAATGGAAACACGAAGACGTCACAGCAGCCAACACCTCATCTAGTATGTTAGCCTGGAATATTAGGTGATGACAAGATTTTGTCTGTTATAAGCAAATTCAAGCTTATTGCCACAATACATGATGATGTTTGATAAATGATAGACAGAGGAGTCTGTCAAGGTTGCATAAATGTGTGTCTGATAAGAAATAAGAAAATCCTTTCATTCACTAAAAAAAGCATCTTTTTTTACCACAAATTGGTACCTTTTACAAAAGTAGGAATAATGGGCAAACCAACACTAAGAATATTGAAGCAGCACACATTTTTAGTTGTTGTCTTTTTCTGGTTAGGGGTCGCCACAGCAGAACTCCGGTCCACTAATGTTTGGCAGTAGATTTTAATGAACGCCAAGGTACCAGCTCAATGTTCAACCTTCAACAAAGGCACGCCCATTTATACATGTCTTTCGAACACCCACCCAACCACAGGGAGTACATGCAGACTCCACACAGAAGGAACTCCCCACACTCGAGCTGAGAATCGAACAGGAGAACCTCTTGCTGTGAGGCAACAACACTACCGCTGCACCACCGTGGCAGTAGTAAGAAACAATATTTACATTATTTCTAGGCAATGGTCAAACAGAATAAACTGGTTTTGGCACAAGACATCTTTTCTTCAGTACATATCTAAATGTAACACAAAACGCACTCTAACCAAAAAAACAAACAAAAACCATAACAAACCAACTGACAACTGAGCATTTAATAAATCCAAACTTTAAAATAATTTGGCAGTTTCTTCTTAGCATGTCCTTAAGTATATAAGAACAACCAACCAATCATGGTCTTAAACTTCAAATTGAAGAAGTGATGATATAACCTAGTAATTTAACGTAGTAAGGCTTCACTTAAATAGCATTGTGTAAGTTAAAAATATAAAACAGATTTAAATAAAAAAAATGTAAACATAAATAAAAAAATGCAGAAGCAGTTGAAAATATAAATACTTAAAACTAAATTCAAATAATGTAAACATAAATCACACAGTGAGAGCCCTTTTCTTTAAAACACAAGCCAAAGATAGGGCATCATTAATACCAGGGGCAACTGAAGTGTTCAACCTCAGCTGCCATGCTAATTCTTTGTATTCTGAAAGTAATTCCAAATCTTCTTTAAAATGTTCAACCACTCCCCGATCTATAATAAAAAAATGCAAATTTCTTAAAATTGCAGGACCTATTAACATGTCTAAACCATGTGTTTGTTGCCTTCTTTTTCCTGATGTTGTACAGGTGCTCACTCATTGTTAAACATGTTAAACATTTGGTTGTCAGTTGGCTGGTCCTGGTTTTTGTTTGTTGTTTGGCTGGTTAGAGTATCTTTTCTGTTAGTGTATTATTGTGGTCCATCCTCCTACACCACACATTTCGTTGCTGTTCTTGTGGAGCTGCCAGGTGAACTAACCCTGTTACTTTAGCAACTTATTAAATTTCTGACAGCCTGACAGCCTGAGCACTGTGTTGTTGGTGTTGGCTCTTCTGAAGCTTGCCCCTCTAATTTTAATTTAAATCCAAGTCTGGAAGTGTTCTTTCTGAAACCCCAGAGCTACGCTGAAGCAACATCAGGTGCAGTTGGGTTGAATCCAAGTTTACCGAATGGTTCACAGGCATAAGAGGTTATTTTGGATGAGTGGTTGTGTTTGCCCTGTTTTTTCTTTGGTTCTGGTACATGGGACCATTCATTGAGGTCTCAGCTTGATTCCTTTGAAAATAAATTGGTCAAAATTAGGAATTTCTAGTTGGAAAACTCATATCTGGGTGAATGCATCCGGCTGAATCAGATTCCCAAAGGCTTCCAGGTGTAGAAATGTCTGAATGGTATTGAATACGGCTCCCTATTATGCTGTCGCAGATGCAGGTTGTCGAATGCATCTTTGTCGAACTGAAAAGTGTGAAAAGGCAAAATAGCGAAGCGGCTTTTCAAAGAAATCTTTCCCTGGGAAAGAATTCACTTGGCTGCATTCGCTACTTTGCTGTTTTCAGCACTGTAGTGTGATCTCAGAGTTGGTATATTTAAGTAGGGTGGTGTGGGGGTCTTTGCCCCCCACATTATGTAATGTTTTACAGTTTTTTTTGTTTGTTTTGTTTCGGAACTGTGATTTTTTTCCCTTGGAAAAAAAAATCATTGTTCTGAGGTTTCAACGTTGTAAGCTTTCGATTACATGGGGCCGATTATGTGTCATTCACTGTTCTTATAGCAAATCAAAACCAAGAAAATCTAAAGGTATTAGTGCTCAATGCTAGGAGTCTAAACAAAAAACTCCACACTCTAGAAGCTCTCTTTACCCTAGAGAATGCTGATGTCTAAGCGGTCTCTGAGATATGGTTAAAAGCCGTGGAGAGCACATCAACAGTGTAAGCTTACAATGCCTTCCATTCTTTTAGGCCAGCTATTTCACAGGCAGGAACTAAAGGTGGCGGTATCTCTGTTTACATCAAAAATAAATAGACTTCAAGGCTGGTCAAACAGGACAATGCACTTGAACTGCTCCATGTTCAAATCACCATAGGTAAAATCCAGTGCCATTTCTTTGCAAGCTATAGGTCTCCCTCTATGACCCAGGAAACCCATACCATGTATTTAAACTTTTTAGAAACACTAACCATCCAACCCAATACCATATTCATGGGTGACTTTAATTATCTCACTATTAATTGGGAATCCGATATGACACCAAATGTACATGCAGACAGATTCCTTGATTTTGTAAACACAAACTCCCTAGACCAGATATTCAATAAACCAACCAGGGGTGCAGCCATACTGGATCTGATTCTCACTAATATGGGAGTCTGCTACACAACCCTACTGTAATGCCTTCCCTGGTAAGGTAAGACCACAAAATGGTCTCCTTTGAAGTAAAAATAAAACTTGAACCCCCAGCTAAACCTGGAATATTCAGGAACTATTCTAAGGCTACCCTCCTGCTATTAAGTGATAACTTGACAAACTTTCAAGCCCCCATAAACCCTGAGAACACTGTTGCCTATGCAGAACTGCTCACAGTAACCCTGTACAAGCATGTTAATTGCTGCATAGAGGTAGCCATACCCACCAGGAAGAAGTACAGAACTAACTTAAAAAACAAGCCACCCTGGAGGAATCACAAAATTAATTGGCTGTATAACAGGAGGAAGAAAATCATGGCAAAAATTAGGAGGTGCAGCATGCAGAAGGATAAAATCACTCTCATCAAACTAAGCAAATAGCTCAGAGGACAAATAAAGTCTACCAAAGCCAAATCTGAAGTACATTTGACCTCCCAGGCCAAGGACAACCACAAAGCATTCTTTAGCTATGTCTACAACCTCAAAGGCAATACACAATTGTGTGTAGCACGCATTGTGAAAGGACCCACCTATAATAAGACAGAAGGTATAGCAAACCTCCTGGCTGATAAATTCAGCTCCAACTTTACCCCCCACCCCCAGCTTTCCCTCAGGAAATATCAAATATAACTCCCCTACTATCATTAGGGAACAAGTCCTTAATGTTCTCTCTAAGACCAAGAACACTGCAACAATGGGCCCAGACAATATCCCAAAATGCCTTCTAAATAGCATGAAATATGACCTGTCAGGGCCTCTGGAATTACTATTTAACTGTAGCCTCCAAACAGACTTTGTGCCTCATGAATTGAAAAAGTCAACAGTCATCCCTCTGCACAAAGGTGGGCCATCTACAGACCCTGGAAACTAAAGATTCACACTAAAGACTCACTAGTCTTGTATGTGAAGGTGTGACACTGCTAGCCCAGCTATCTGGAATTTTGTAAATAATCATATGTCATTTGTGAATAGTAATATGATTCAAATGCTTGTCTTACAAATATAAGAGAACTATATGTTATTTGTATTTTTAACTACTGGTGCAGAAGTATGTGTTGAACTGTATGTTATGTACTGAGCTTCAAGAATGTAACCACAGTGTACCCTACTGGAAAAGAACATAAATGTATATAATCTATATTAATAGTAGTTGAAACTGTTTATGATTGTGCTATAAAAGTTAGTTAATGCAAGGAGACAGGATTTCTAGGGCTAGAAGTTTTTCCTATTGTCTTGAAACAGAAATAATTACTAGGTTTCAAATGTAAAGTGTTTTTATTGCTCTGCGACTTCCCTTCTGCTGCACATTTGAGAGATAAGTATTTCTGACACAGAAATGTTGGTTTCTGTAAGGCCTGGGAACTGAAGGCAAGTGACAAAGAGTGATATCATCCAACTAACCCAGCAGTAATGTTTTGATATTAATTTGGGGACTCTGTCAGAGACTGGGCATTTTGTATCTTGTCTTGGACCTCGAACCATTCACTCAGTATTTGCCTTGCTCTGTAAGTAAGTTATTTAGGGTACAGTAGTATCTCTTAGATATAGGTAAGAATATAGTAAACATTAGTTTAGATGTTTTCTGTATTTATTTGAGACTGTCCTACAATGTTGTTTTAAAATATTTCCTGTGATTCTGAACTCTGTAGTCACTGTGTTGAGTCATTGAGTATTGTCTTGTTCTTTTATTATTTATTATTAAATATATTTAAACCTTTTAATTGTGGCTGATTTGTTTAGAGTACTTGCATATGTATCTAGTGGCACTATATAAGCCACTCCTAAATAGCCTTGGCCTTGGTCACACTTACCATTTGGATTATTAGTAACATTACACAGTAGGATTGGTGACCTTTTGGGATGGGCCTTATAATAGCTGCTAAAGAACTGGCTGGTGACAGTGACAACTACTATTTAGTCTGGGCTGAAGGCGGCATAGCTAGTAAATCTGTTCCAGCCTTTGCCAGGAGTGTGCGTGTTTGTATATAAGTGAAATCTCAAAGTGTGTGTATCAGCTACTTGGGCAGGGACACAAAGTGCTGGTTGGACAGAGAGGATGCTGGAGGTTTTGGCTTGACCCCTCGGCTGAGATCTTAACCCTATAGCTGTACCAGTGGAGAGTCTTATTGGGGATCTGGAGAAAGAGGGAGAAACCAGCCCCAGACTGACTGTGATCTCTGTGTGCTCTTAAAAGAAATTGTACTTTATTGTGTGTGTACTTGTCATCCTCCCAATGTCTACATCCCTTACTGGTGCTAGAGGTGTGGACTGAGGCTCTTTGATTACTGGGCCAGTGCAGGGTCATCACAAAAGCCATGGAAAGAATTATCATGGAGATGATCAACAGATATAGTCGACCTCCAGACACTGGACCCAATCCAGTTTTTTACTTCGTCAAGGGCAGATCATGCCTACTCAGCCTGGTGAACTTCTTTGAGAAGATCACCAAAGCAATGGATGAGGGTAAAATCGTTCACACTGCATACCTTGACCTAGCCAAGGCATTTGACATGATACCCCACTCAGGCATTGTTGACAAATGCAAGAGGTTAGGTACAAACTGGTATGTCGCCCAGTGGATAGCCAACTGGCTTACAGACTGGACCCAGGAAGTTAGAATTGGAGAGTCTACCTCTACAAAGAGGCCAGTCACAAGTGGCGTCCCTCAGGGATCAGTCCTTGGACTACTCCTTTTAGGCATTTACTTCTCAGAAGTCAAGGCCAGTGTCAGTGGTCTCTGGCTGACTAAATTCACAGATGATTGCAAATTAGGAGCTGTCATTGAATCTCACAGACACAAATGTTCTCCAGGAAGGGCTGGCACAGACAAACAACTGGTGTCAGAGCCATGGACTAAAATTAACTCCCAAGAAATTCATAATAGGATCCTTTGGGAAGCTATCCATCCCTGGTAACTATCATACTGACAGCACACCCCTCAGAGATGACCCAGTAGTCGGGGACTTAGGGACACATGTAGATAATAATCTAGCCCTTGACCATCATTTGCCAACAGATGTCTCCAGTAAATGGAACACAGGTAAAGGCTCATGGACAACACTAAAAGAAGCATGCACAATCATGGACAGCATCAGAATAATACCACCAGTAATCCCATGTCTCTGACATAACATATGTGATTTTGAGTGATCAGAGAGGGTTCTGCACAAGCACACTTTCACAACTATTATGACATGTCTGCACTCTATGAACGTAATCATAAACACCGTACTGATACTGTAACACCTGCTGGAGGTGTTAGGAGGTACACTGCTATACCTATATATGACATTATGATCAATACGGGCTAATTGACTGGTGTGGATGGCACATATATATATATATATATATATATATATATATATATATATATATATATATATATATATATATGGCACAAGCCACACTGTCACAAATGTTACCCATGCCATTAATGTTGTCAAACAGCTATGCATGTACTGTGTGAATCACCAGAAGAGGTGTCACACATGCATTTGGTGTAACAAATTGATGGGGTTTCTGCTCCATCAGACAGTAATGTTTATGTCAAAAAAAGAATACCTAGGTATGGTCAATAAGCTGTATGACAACTCACTGTGACAAATGTGGTACACTTCAGTTACACATCAGTGGAAGATGTGTAGGGAGGTATATGAAGAAGGGTACATTGTACTGAGTTATTGGTGTGATGAAGGCTGTGAACTATGGAGGTATTATGGCCTGTGATATGGATGTCTTTCACATACTCAGTAGTTGTGTTACATACAAGGGAGTAGCCAGCACTATGACCACATGCTGGTGTATCCTCTGCATGTGTCAAATACCTATTGGTCTGAGTATAGGGTGTGATGTCTACATTATACTTGGGCTGTGTGTTTGTTTTCCTGATGTAACAAATCCCACCATATTTTTTGTGCCATTGCATGTGTTGTTATGGCTGTGACAGTAATCTTTGGTGTGTGTTGATACTGTCTGTATTATACTAATATCACAGTTGGAATCAATGATTTCCCACAATCTGTAGTCCTTCAGACAGCTGTTTGAGCACAGGATGTGCATGTCATTTGTGATTTCTGTGACTTAAATAATAGACAGGAGAGGGCCTAGCAGACAGCCCTAATGTGTGGCCCTGATCACTTGATGTGTGATATAGTTTGCTTTACACATTTCAACATATTTAGATGCCACTCATATGATACAGTGGTCTTCCCTCTTGGCAATATAGATGTTTATGGCCACATCTGTCAGTGTTGACTGAATACCTCAGTGTTGATTTGTAATGCCTTAGGCTTGCCAAGTTCAAAAGGATGATAGTGTTGTTATCATGCATGTCCTCAATGATCTCTTTGAGGACATCTGACAGATGTAATAGACATGATGTAGCATTAGCAACTCACACAAGTCTATTGCACACAGCCAGGATATTACTAGTGTCCATTTAATAAAAGGTCCACTATGACATGTTGGTCTACCTCACAGATGAAGAGATAAAGAATGTGTCTATACATTCATGCATCAGGTGCTGTCGCCCCCAACTCACATGGATGCATGTTAATGTACACCCTACTACATGAACTTAGTCTGTGTAGAGGGTGTGTTGAAGTGTGTATTCAACCGTGTCAGGAAGGTATATGTGCTAAGGCATGTGATAGGTGATCTGTGATGTTATCACAGCTCATTGATTCTGTGTGATAGGCCTAGATGAAGGTAAGACAGTGCATACTGGCTATCATAATCTGGCCTAGGGTTTGAACACAATTCCCCCATGCAGGTGCCATTGAAAAACTCACTCAGCTGAGGATTAACCCTTACATCACTAGATGGGTAATCAGTTGGCTCACTGACAGAACACATACTGTGAAATTTGGTGAAACAACGTGTACCAGTAGAGCTGTCAACATTGGCATACTCCAGGGATCTGTGCTTTTATGACACATAATAGAAAATACAAAAGAGAGATAAGGGTTAGGGTGAGAGAAAAAAAAAGAGATAAAATTAGTACCATCATATGTGACACAATGCATTAATACAATGATACAACTATTTTATCTAAAGTATTACATCCTAACAAATACACACTATACTTACAGATTGCTGAAAGTAATCCTTGAAATGTGTATATATTGCACATATGCATGCTCCAATTATACAGATTACAGTTAACAGCAGGGCATTTATGCTTTCTGTAGTGTTTAATTTAATGTAAATATTATTAAAGAAATGCAGTACTGTATAGTTGTGACTTGTGGTATTTGAACTCAGAACTTCTCTGATTATAGTCTTATATTTTACTCCTAAAGTTGGTTTGTGCTACAGACTACTGCATGCTTACTTTCTTACTTTTACAGTTAGTATATGCATGCTCAGTTTGCTATAACTGCTTAAAAAAACCCCACAAATCTATCTTTAACTTTTAAAGCTGCAATAATACTTCTCTTGTGCTGCAGACATACCACTTGCTTCTCTCAGTCTCTCCATTCAAGCAACATGAGCATGTCGATTGAAGTCAATGCTGACATTTCCTGGGGAAAGAACAGAAAGGAACAGAAGAGCATTATGCATCAAAGTCCTGCCTATATTTAACCTTCTAAGTATTACAAGTACTCTCTTGTTGTCATACTTACACAGCTGTGGGATGTGATACAATCTCAAATTCAGTCAACCAACAGTTGAGGGTATTCCTTTTGCACCTGTGTAAGTCATTAAATTAAAATTATGCCTACACTGTTCTCCAATATGCAGAATGCCAGTAGCACTGGATATAGCCTGAGCCAAACTACTCCATGCCTCCGACTTTTACTGGAAGCTAGAATAGTCCCCCTACAGAAGCCTTTGGATATGGCACTTTACCAGGAGTCCAATAAATATTCTGGCCTCCTGAACACACCACATCTGTGCCCTAAACTAGGCAGCTTCCCCACTAACTCCAGATGTATCTATAACCCAACCTAAAGCAATGGAAAATGATGCTTTCCTGCCAGTTCCAGTTATTACATTTACTGGTAGTACACAAACCTGAAGAATGATGCCAACCGTGTTTGCTTGATGTTAAGCAAAACACAGCAGTGCCAAGAAGAGATGCCATAAATATTTGAAATAGGAAGGTTAATTTGACACTTGACCTTAGTTTGAGGGGTGTCTGGTGATGTAGTTTGGAAATATGTATTGAAAATTGGAAGGTAACTATTAGGTGAGTTATGTTTGCAGACATGCACTGCGGACATAAATGTTATGACCCGACTCATTTGTCATTGGCTTTATATACTGATAAAAATGATTTTTAAAGTGTGGGATTCAAACCTAGGCTTAAATGACAAAACATTTTTTTCCACAGCATTGATTTTCCATCTTTGTCACAGAACAAGTGCTGCTCAGACATGGCCAGGAATCATTCATAAATACAGCTGACACTTTCAGTTGTTACACATGTATATGTGTGACTTGATGAAGTTCTTGTATATAGATACAGTTATGTATGTGTCTTATTTAATTGTGAAGGCCATTCAAGTTCAGATAGCAATATTATACTTATAGAAATATAGTAGACAGTATACCCTCAGTCATACATCTGAAAACACACTAAGAGTCTCTTTTCCCTCATACATATAATTCATATCAGCCCCACTATCTAAAGTGTTACAAGTGAGACTGAATATAATGGGAATGGAAAAACGGTAAATGTCTACAATGTCTTGTTTTAGAACCCAGGATCATGTATATGCTACAAAAATGTTGAAATAACACTTGTCTGTTTTACAATTCATTGCTATAAACTGCACTGTCATAACAGTCAAAATAGTTACACACCCTGTACTAGAACCCATGACCATCTGTACTGCAGCCCTACACTTATACCTGCTACCACAGGACTAGTGACATGACATTTCCATAAATTCCTACCCATTCTTAAGTTTCCTGTGTTAACCACCAAGCAGAGCAGCTTAGCATGTATGTCTGGTGCCCAACAGAATTAATTGAATGCATCCATTTTCAGTTATTGGCTGTCTGCATCCTGTCTTCAAGTGTATGATGACTGCAGCTGTTGGGAACCATGCTAACTGCCGCTCAATGTCACTTAGTGGTGCTGCAAGATGGAAATAGAAAATTGCAACAACATATTCTTTTGATTATAACACTTTTACAGATGCCCTGTACGCACGTGTTCTGTATACTTCCTGTGTGGGTAACTTGTCTGGGTTTGTGCACTGCTAAGCATTGTACAAACAAGATAAGCACAGCCAAACTTGACACTGATTTTTCTCCATTTCCTGTTTTTGCACTAAGATGTGCACTGTGCAAATACTGGTAAAAAATAAAAACTGAAAGAGAAAAGTAGTTGAAATGAAGAAAAGCAATCTATGATATAAACACTACAAAATGTTTGTTAGTACACATGAAATATTTCTACACAGGTCTAGATTTGAACTCTCACTCCAATGAACCTTCAGAATACAGTAAGGGTGCCTTATCCCTCTTTGCCATACAAACAGCTTTGCAGCAGGGAACTGAAATCATTCTGTATACAACCAATGGCAACATCATCTGCAGTACGAAGAAACCAGATAACAGTTATTTATACATGTATAAATTTTGGATGTAGTGCACCGAGTGATCACACAACCATTTATGACTATTGCTTGCAAAAATGCAGATATGTTTTACCTTTCTGTCATTGTTTCTCATTCTTATCTTATCTGACAAGTAATCTGAGACATGCGGTCTGTAAGCCATTCTATATACTTGTCCTTAAAATGTTTGAGGATATTAAATGGCAATAATATACAGTTGTCAACAAATGAAGGGGAGGTTGGATGTTAATGAACTGTGTGCTGCTTGCTTACATTTCCAGCCTTGATAAAATTACTTCTATAAACTTTGCAAGTCTAACCTGATACGCCTACTGGCAGTAGGACAGTCAGCATTGCTGCTGTGTTTTCTTTCTCCTTACCAGTAATCATTCACAGTTGCAATCAATTAGCAACAAACACTGAGGGAGTGCCTGCACTATGTTTACAGTTGCTACACGGAGCCAATCTTTTGGGATTCAGCAATTCTAATGAATTCATACCTCATTACATCTTCGCTATGCTAAGGGACCTGGATCTACACCATAAAAAGGGAACTGTGTAGCTAGTGAACCTGAAAGTGAGGAGACTTGTTTATGTAGATTATACAGAAGAGACTTATTACTTTGATTATATCTGCACAGAAGACTACTGAACTTGAGAAGATATGGTTGCGTTTTTCAGCTATAATCTGCAGATACTGAAATTTAATATGTATTAATTAGCAAATGCTACTGTTACCTGTATGCATTACTTAAAAGTGTACTGATGGCTTAGGCATGTTTGTCAGGGCATTTCACAGATACATGAGTGGCAATAGCTTAAAATGGAATGTTCTGTGTTAAATCTGTACATATGTTTCAGTGACAGTTCATTTGATAACACCTTTAGCATTTCACTGATAGTTTGTTAGCAAAATGCATCATATGCCTGTTCTTTTGTGGGTTGGGAGCAAAGCTGAATTTCTGTTTTGACAAAAACAATTATATGTTGGTATTGTTACCCTCCTTTGTTTTGCATCCAGCCTCGCTTTGTGTTTGAATGCAATATGTTACAACCACACAATTCTTGTTGCTCATATTTCAAATATCTAGACTGTTTTATGGTTATCCAGTGGGTAATACTAAAATGCTACCTTTTCTGTTTTTCTGGGAACAGGTATTTTTTGGTTATATGATACTTATGTGTATTATACTTCTGTTATGTTTTAGAACACCTAGGACTATGGCACCCAGGTATCTCGATTCCTTGAAAACCACTCTTCAGTGACCCTGAGAATCAGGTCATTGTGGAAGTTTTTAGGTGATATGGTGCCTATCTGCTTTATAGGAGACATGGAGATATGTCAGACATAATGCAAATTTGGCAGCAGATAGCTGTAGATGTGGATGCAGTAGGCAGCCACAGCAGCACATATGATTAGGTGCACCATAGGGCCACTGACATGGTCTCATCTGCCCGGAGGAGATCAGCTGTAGTGGCCCGTGACTGGATGGGTACTGGGGGAGGGGCTACAACAGATTCACCATTAACAGCAAATGAAGAGTTCTTGTCCACTGTCAAGGATGTCATAGAGCTCCCTAGAAAGGGCAGAACAGCATGTCCTTGACATTGGTGCTACTATTTCAAGGACAGCAAATATGTCCCAGGAGGAGCTTCCAGGTAGGCTTATGTATCTCAACTGCTAAATACTCTTGTATAGTAAAATATTTATATCAATATGCAGGTTCTGTTTAACAAGAAATTGGTTGGGGGGATTGTAGATTACTACAGTTAACAGCACATTTTGATTGATTACACATGGGGCTTACCCCTTGTGTTACTGTTAATTGTGATGATGCTGTCCTTATCTTTTGCTTAACTTCTTCCAGGATTATTCAGCATAGGAAGCATGCAATAATCTGCACATGGTAAGCCAAATATTTTTATACCCGTACTGATGAGCAGTTCAAAGAAATATTTAGTGTGTGATGTTAGTGTCAGGTCTGTTGTGTGTATTGCTGTACTGTTTGTAATAGTGGCACCACTGTTAGTTTTTTAGAATATATTAGATTACAGTAGTGTAGGTATTCATTTTTTCCTGTGTTTGTTGCTTGCCATCACAGAGAACCTGACAGTGGAAGTGTGGGACTTCTACTACCTGATGTCAGACTATCAGCAGACTCTGATGATGATGATGGTGGCCAAACAGAGACACAGTCAGTCAGTGCAGAGGTTGAATCTGATACTGAGGTTGACATACAGCGATCATCTGTAATTCCATCGGACATAGCCAGTAGGCCTATGCCTACCCATTCTGGTCAGCAGTCAGCTTTTGAACAAGTGGAGGGTGAGACAATCCATCAGGGAAGTGTGGTTACTGAAGTTTCAGTGCCTGTTGACTCTGGCCATAACCAAAGTGTGGACAAGGTGTCATGCAGGAGGGTTATTAGGGGTGCTAGGAGGAGGCCTGCTGCCTATCCTCCACCTGATCCAGGTGTCTCTTCCAGTACCACTCAATGTATGTTTAGGGCCATTATGGAGCCACAGGCATGTTCCTATAGGTCCTCCAGTGAAATGCTTAGGGTTGTAGATATGGCATAGGCTGAGATGCATGACTGTCTCCACCATGTTGCTGATTCAATGGATCAGATGAATGACATATTGTCTGTAATGGGACGTCTGCTGGGAGGGGGCTATATCTTCATGGATGAAGGGCAACCACATCATCTGCTGTTAGCCAACATGGCCATGCCTGATCACTCTGCCACAGTGGAAGTACTTCCACTGTTCCATCAGTGGTTGAGCTGTCCACACCCAGACATGGCAGGCCATGGTGTCATGGCCCTGGGTGTCCTTGTAAGGGGCGCTCATCCAGCAGACATCAGTCACATTCGAGTAGCAGGAGTACATCTGACCATGGGAGTGGATGTGCCAGTGCAGCTCCTGGCAGAGCCAGTTCTGGTGGCCAGGTACAACAGTGATGCACTGCCACCTCTACCATGCCTGGCTCACACATGTCTGACATACCTAGATGTAGAGCTAGCACAGAGCTTGGCTGTGTTCATGCAGACACTCACACACCAATTTCACCTGGAGAACCCATAGATACACACACACACACACACACACACAACAGTTACATGGTTCAGCCTTGAAGTTTAAAACTCATTTATTACTTTATCTGAATGCCTGTATGCTTCTCTTTCTTAGTCATGCACACTCACTGGCCTTTTGTGTCAGCCTAGGCTTCCTCCCCACCCACACAACACCCTGTGCAAGTGATGATAACTGTGCAATATCCCCACTTTCTATCTTTTGGATTCAGGGATACATAAGCATTGTGTCTAATGCTCAGGGTGCAAAGCTGACGTAGTGCTTAGTATATCTGCATTTGTGATGTTGAATTGATAATTGTACCTTTGACTTATATTGGTCTTAGAAAGTTAGATAGTTGATAGCATCAAACCTTTTTTGCATCGGTATCGTTAATGATCTTGTGAGGGTTGTGAAGTCTGAAACTGAAATGTGTCCTATTACTTTCTAACTTCTCTCTTTAATGATTTTCCAGTACAAATGCATGGTGCTAATCTGAGGGCATGCAGTGACCATCAGTACTTTTGAGAGGTATGACTGTGTGAATCTTTGTTGCCTGAGGACTGCTACTTAATAATGGACACATATAAGTCAAATAAATCTCTGCTGTCACATATTAAGGTCATTTCTGTACAAATCACCCACATTTTGCTTGCCTACACTACCAAATAACAACATGCAAGAATATGAAAGTCATTCATATTATTACACAATACACTCTAGGTTCAACAGTTCCTTTGTAAATCCAGCTGCTGCAACAGTTTAGGGCTGACTATGTTTGATGCTAGCAGTACACTGCCATTACATGGTGAGGTAAAGGTTGTGAGCATTGTCCACATCAGTGTTACAGTATGTATGTGTGTAGGAGGAAGGTTTTAGCCCCTTAGGTGGTGAGTGATTGTGCTATACATTATCTCTTAGTCAATGCAAGGGCATATTGAGCATGCCTACATCTGCCTACACCCACAGCAGCTGCTGGTTCCCCCCTAACTCCTCACCTATGTGTGGTTGAGGTTACCTTGCCAATGGTGGTGGGATGTGTGCCCCTTCCCCATGTTAATCCTGCTGAAGCTGTTTTACGACCTAGGATGATGTTGTGTAGCATGGCACATACAGTGAATATTTTAGGACATGTACAGGGATTGTACTGCAGGGCTCCCTCATATGTATCTAGGCACTCAAACTGTGACTTCAGCAGCCCAACACATGATCTATGATATTTCTGGTTTGAGTGTGTGTCGCATTATGGCATTCTTCAGTAGGTACGTGTGTATTTTTGATGGGTGTCACCAGCCATGGTTCTAGTACATAACCTGCGTCCCCTAGTAAATGACCCTGTGGGATATCCCCCTAGTGAACATCTGATACAGTTGAGAGGTTTGCCAGATATGTGAGTTATGGTAACTGCCTGGTTTGCCAGCACACACATTCAAGATGATCCCCTTGGCATTACACGCTATTTGGCAGTTAATAGAGTGAAAGCCCTTTCTATTTATTTAGAGCCTTCCCTGTTCCCTGCGTGGTGCCTTAATTTCTACGTGTGCAGTCTATGGCACCCAGTTCTTCATGGTAGTGTGCTACTGGGTAGACCTCCTGCATATTTATGTCCCTGTCCTCAGGAGTATGGGGAAAATATATTTGATCATTGGCATGTTGGACCATAGCATTCAGGAACTGATTGGGGATCCTGGATGCTGATGTCTGTGACACCTCCAGTATGTCTCCTGTTTGTCTCTGAAAAGAACCTGTAGGTAAAATTCCAAGTGCTACATATATCTTTGTCTCCACTGGGATGGGTTTCCCTCAGTTTGACCTGGCTAACATCAGTTTTCTTGATGTAGCATTGTCTAAAGATTAATTGTTAAAGACTGATACCTCTGTGTGTAGAAAGTCAGTAAGAACAAGCAACTACTTACACAGGTAAAGCATGCATCCCCCACATATTTATCAAAATATTGTACAAAATCAGTTTACTAGGATAGCAAGGCTAAACACCAAAGATAGCACTATAAATGAACAGTTAAATTCCACAGCAGAAGAATTCAGAACTAGGGGTTATAGAAGAGCAGCTGTAGACAGAATCAAAGAAGAGATAAATACATGCACAGTTACAGCTAAACCTATATTTTTAATCGACTACCAAATAGTAATACTCCAACCCTGAATACTCAGAAATGTAGATTTACTTTAGCATATCATAGAAATACCCCAGACATCAAGAATATTATTAAAAACTACCGACCTATCTTAACTAATATACCAGAACTTAATAATGTCTTGAAAAAACCTCTGTGTATAGCTATAAAAGAACAACCAACTTTAAAAACATGCTATGCTACAAGGAGCAACCGAAATATCATTTAACTTTTAAAAGTCAGAAAAAAACTTTCAAATGTGTTAACTATGTTCATTGTATTTCAATCAATACTGAAAAAAGTTTCATATATTCAGTAACAGGTGAACAATTTAAATTGCAAACATGGAAACTGTACTTCTGAAAATCTAGTTTATCTAGCTACATGGACAGAATGTGTAGCATTTATACAGAGAAAATGAACACAAAGCTGAAGGAAAGAAGAGGCCAACATCTTTCAGAAATTAAAAGACAAATTCCAGCCAATACCCTGTATAAAGACACACAATTTACAAATGAGAAACATACTGTAACGTTTTTAATATTAATTATAATATGGAAACCATTAAGAGGGGGTACTATCACTTTACTAAAAGAGCAAGAAGAGCTAAAATAGATATTTAGATTTACATGATATATATATATATATATATATATATATATATATATATATATATATATACTGGGCTAAATGATATAGTAACACTAACACCTCACTTAAAACATTTGCACAATCAGATACACTTACTACAGGGAAAGTTTTAAACCCAATATAGTTAATTTATATATAATAAAGTATTTTAGGTACCTTTAAATTTTAAACATATGGTAATTATTTTTAAAATGTTTTTATGTATATATATATATATATATAGAGAGAGAGAGAGAGAGAGAGACATGCTTATCTAAATATTTTTCTATATTTATTACTTTTGATTTAAGCATGTTGTGCATTACTTAAGCACTATGGCTACAATGAAATACCTTCACCCATTGTGTCATATGACAACATTTGAAATCAGCTGTTAGCTTGAATTCATAAGATCATGTGACATTTGAAGTCAGCTGATTAGCTAAAGTATATAAGGCCTCACCTTATATTAGAAATCTACTCTAAGCCTGAAGAAGATTGGATGGTGAAAGTGTTTTTTCTATGCACTAGCATAGTAACCTTCAATAAACCACGATTTGTTAAGATCATTCATTGTTCCAGGTGCTTTTGTTTGCTAATCATAAAAAAGCACCCAGACAAATAAATTTTTCCTTTATCTTATGGTCACACTACAAACGTTTCCTCTCTCACTGGTCAACATGATCCAAAAATGACCAAACAAAATTTTCAGTTTCAACCAATGACAGTGTTTTATGATTTTCCCACTTTTTTCCTGGCTACTTTTGTTATACCTGTAAATGAACACTGTGAAGATTGGAGGAAGATGGGCGAAGGCTGCCAGCCTAGTCAAATAGAATTTGATACATAATTCTATCTATTGTATAAATAAATGTAAAATACAGGCTTGTGTTTTTAAATGAAAGAAAGCACTGCAAAATGTGAACTTTAACATTGTTGCAACATTGCCATCTGCTGTAAGGAAAACCAAGCCAAGCATTTCAAATGTGTCTTTTGAAGTTGAACAGATCTTATGAATCTCTTTGATGTTTTACAAGTCGGCTCCAGTGAGTCTGGATGAAGGTTTCATGCCCATTGTTGTAAGGTTAAAGTTAAGGGCCAGAATTTACATATGGAAAGTGCTTTATTGCTCTGGTTTCTGCTCGAGTGTTTATGTGAAATGCCTTTTATTGTTGTAGTCTCCTGAGCAGGTGTTAGCTTGCTAAATAATGCAGTTTGTGGCCTGGAAACTCCAGACTATGTGTCAAAATGATGTAATTTGGGAGGGCCTTAGAGAGCTGTTGGTTAGTGTTTAAAAACTTTTGTTGAGTGAGAGACTAGAGAGCATTTTGATCTTGGACATCTAACCCAGCACTGCTTATGCTTTATGTATGTAATTAGAATTATAGCACTGTGATTTCTCTTAGGAATAGTTAAACTTAGAAGAAAGTTAGACTAAGTATTTTTCTTTAAAATCAGATCTTTCCTACGATATTGTTTTAAGTTTCTGTGGGATCTCTGAACTTGTGTAGCAGTGTACTGTAGTAGTTTTGTCTTGTGTTTTAATTATTTATTATTAAATATTTTAAAACCTTTACCTGTGGCTGGTTTATGTAGAGATAATTTAACCTCTAAAGTACATTATATATTTACAGATTTTACTGTCTAGGTCACACCAAATTAAGCCTTGACTGTCTAGTCATACTACCACTGGATTATAATATTGCACAGTAATAATTGGACACCCTTTTAAGGTCCTTTTAGTAGCTGATATTTATTAGCTGGGTGGTGGTAGGAATTACTACCATATGGTCTGGGTAATAGGGGAACAGCTGGAGAACCTGTGCCAGCTTCTTCCTAGGAGGGTCTGTGTGGTTGTATAACCTCTTCTCAAAGTGTGTGTGTGTGTGTGTGTGTGTGTGTGTGTGTGTGTGTGTGTGTGTGTGTGTTGTGTCAGCTACTTGGGCAGGGACACCAAGCACTGGTTGGGCAGAGAGGGTACTGGAGGTTTTAACTTGCCCAGCTAGGCTGAGAAATGGACCTTACAGCTGTGCCAGTGGGGAGTCTTATGGGGACCTGGTGAGCAAGGGAGCAACCAGCCCCAGACTGACTGTGATCTCTGTCTGCACTTAAGGGAAATTGTACTTTACTGTGTGCATTAGTTATCCTTTCCTCTTCTAGGAGACGACCTCCCTGGTGTTAGTGGTGAGGCCTGAGGCTCCTTGATTGCTGGGCCAGGGCACGGTCGTCACATATTGGTGGCAGTGATGGGATATCCTATCATATATTGGTTTGCTGTGGTGGGATCCACATCACATATTGATTAGTTGGCAAATTTTAATTGGTTTGTAGTGGTGTGGGTAGAGTGAATTCCTGTAGCTTATGTACAGTGATCTCTAAAAGTGTTTTGTACTCTAAAACAGCCATGCAGTATATAAAGTTCAGATCACAATTGTTTTATTTCTTTTGTTAGTGTAGTGTTAGTCAGGGTGAACAGGCAGCATGTCAACTTAGGAGTATGGAAACCTGACAAGGAGCCAGCTGGCACAGATGTGCCAGGCTAGGGGACTGGTGCATGGAAACCTGACTAAGGTAGACCTGATTGCAACCTTAGTTGCAGCTGCATCAGAAAACAGCAGCCTGGAGGGCAATCAGACTGACAGTTTGGATACAATATCATCGGAGAATGGACAGCTCAACCTTTCTGCAGTGGATTTAAAAATCCAGCTGGAGCTAAAGAGACTTAAGTTGGAGGCCAGGCATATGGAACTAGAAGCAGCTGAGAAAATGAGGAGTCTACAAGCTGAGGAAAATGAATGGCAGAGGAAGCATGAGAGGGAAATGCTGACTCTTCGCCAGAGTCATGGAGACAATGGGGAAGGGAGTAACCAGACATCAGAAGCACAAAAGGTCAGTAAATTTCTTCCACAGTTTAAAGAGGGGGGCAATTTTGATAGCTTCATTCATATGTTTGAGTGGATATGTAAACAGTTTGAAGTTGACCAAAGGCTCTGGGTATGGTTCCTGACCCCCTTACCCCATGGTAAAGCTGTAACTACTTTAGAAAAATGCATGACACTGACTGTTTTGATTATACTGCTGTAAAAAGACACTTGTTGGAATGTTTTAAGCTAACACCTGAAATGTATAGGAAAAGTTTTGTGAGCATAGATGCAAGGCAGATGAAAATGTATGTGAATATGTTGCTGAACTGAGCACTTATTTTCATAGCTGGGTGAGTGGATGTCAGGTCACTACTTTTGAAGGGATGGCAGACCTTTTGGTAAGAGAACAAGCCTTTAGCACTTTGCCTGAGGACATGAGGATCTGGTTAGCTGATAGATGGTGTGCAACTTCAGAGGAGTTGGGGAAGAAGGGAGACCTATACCTAGCAAGCAGGGCAGCCCTGCACAGGAAAGGGACCCCCAGTACTGCACATGGGACTCAAGGAACCCATGCTGGGCAGCACAGACTGCCCCAACAGAATCCACCAGTAGCAGGGGAAGCCACTAGTCCAGGTATATGTCCAGGAGCTAGGGTTAAATGTTTTGAATGCAACCAGTGGGGCCATGTGGCATACAGGTGTCCATGGAGGCAAGGTGGGGAACAAAATGTGAAAGAGCCAGTAAGTGGGAAAGACAAAATGTCAACAGTGGGTTGTCTTGAGACAACAGGGGTATGGAACTATCACCCTGCAGATGTCCTGAGAGGGAAGGATTTGGATAAGGCAGTACTATGTACTTATGCAGTTACATGCAGTGAGGCTAGGAGACAAGCATGTGGGTCTGGTAGCCTGGGGGAGACCTAGACAGACTGCATACTTGCAGCCAGGATTGCTGAGGTGGTTACTTCAGGGAGTGAGCTACGCTGTAGCAGTGAGACTGAATGTGAGCCACAGCTGCTTGTGGGTACTGATGTTCCCTTGGGCAGGGTAACTGCAAAGGTAGAGGCGAGTAGTAGTACCCAGACTGACAGTGAGGTACCTCTGTCAGAGGATGCCAGACTTCCTGTGGAAGGGAAGCTGGGAAGGGTTACAAGGAGGCACTTGAGACAGGCTTAACTCTCAGACCCTACATTGCAAGGCCTGAGGCAGGTAGCTAGGGAGGCACCTGATTCTCAAGGGAAGGGGGAATCTGTATACTGGAACAAAGGGTTACTGTACAGAGAGTGGACCCCTGAGGGAGGGCTAAAGGTGAGAGAGTACAGCAGTTGGTAGTGCCTAGAGCTTACTGTCTAGCACTTCTAGCCATAGCCCATGATATTCCCTTTGCAGGCCATATGGGCATAAAACGTACAAAGAGGCATATTATGCAAAACTTCTATTGGCCTGGAATTTCCAGAGATGTAACAGGATACTGCAGGACCTGTGAGCAGTACCAAAAGGTAGGCAAAGCAGGAGACAAGGTGAAAGCTCCTTTGATGCCTTTGACTGTGATTGAGGAGCCATTTCATAGGGCAGCTATGGATATTGTAGGTCCTCTGAGTACCCCAGGTTCCACAGGGAATAGGTATAACCTAGTGATTGTAGATTATGCTACACTATACCCTGAGGCAGTGGCTTTGTCCTCCATTGAGGCAGAGAAGGTGGTAAATGCTTTGATAGAGGTTTCAGCAGGGTAGGTTTCCCAAAGGAAATACTGTCTGACAGTGGTGCCAATTTTATGTCAGTCCTGCTGGCTTGTCTGTGGAAATCCTGTGGCATGAAGCACATGAAGACCACCCCCTACTACCCACAGACTAATGGTCTTATTGAGAGGTTAAACTCTACAATCAAGCCCATGCTACGGGCATTTGCAGATCAGTTTGAGAGAGAGTGGGATAAATATTTGCCCCATCTGTTGTATGCTTACAGAGAGGTTCCCCAGGAATCCACAGGTTTTTCACCCTTTGAGTTGCTGTATGGGCATAAGGTGAGGGGACCTCTAGATTTAATTTGAGATGAGTGGGAAGGTGAGTGTGAATCTCACAAGGAATCTGTTGTGGCATCTGTCCTGACCCTCAGGACAAGGCTCAGGGAACTCATGGGCCTGGCCTAGGAGAACCTGGCAGTAGCCCAACAACAGAAAAAGGTGTGGTATCACAGGAATGCTCGAGCTAGAGAGTATGATGTACGGCAGCAGGTGATGCTTCTCATTCCTGTCAGACACAACAAGCTGCAAGCAGCTTGGGAGGGACCCTACAAGGTGGTAAAAAGGTAAGTGATGTTAACTACATGGTGGAACTGCTAAGCAGAAGGCAGGGGCACAAATTGTATCATGTTAACATGATGAAACCTTACCATGATAGGGAAGCCCCTGTGCTGAGCATTTGCAGTGGGTTGCAGGAGGAGTCTGAGAGAGATCTTGTGACTGATCTCCTCATTCATATAGTGTGTTTGTTCTGACCTCAATAGTAGGACACTGCCCCACTATTGCTCGGTTTGATGTTATCTAAACTGTACGGTGCTCCCAGTGTTGTTTTTTATTCTTCTCCTACATAAAGGAGGTAATTCCACTGATATAAGAAATTTCCATCCCATGTCCGTCCTGTTTCCCTTCTCTAAAATCCTACATCAACAACGTTTACACCATCGCTTACAAAATAAGTTAATTATCAATGTGCAACCTGGGTCTCAGCCAGACCACAGCACTTCCACTGCATTACTGTCATTCACAGACACTGTCAATAAAGCTCCCAGCTCTAATAAACTTGTATCTGGGTATTTCTAGATCTATCAAAAGCCTTTGACATGGTCTTTCACACTAAACACCTCAATTAACTTTCTACCCTGGGTCGATCTTTTCCACTTATTCAATGGTTCTCCAGCTACCTTCTCAAGAGGCAATGTAAAATAGTAAGGGTCCCTCTATACATACCTTCCCACTTCCACAGGAGTCACACAAGGATCCATCCTTGGCCCTCTACTATTCGATATTTATAACAATAACCTACATTCATCTTCTTGTGAAGGCACCCTGATTGTCTATGCAGATTAGCAGCCCAACTCTTACTCAAACAGCCAAAAAAATAAATAAATAAATAAAACTCTTTCTATTTACCCCCAAAGCTGCAGATACAATCTTTCAAAATCTTTTCGGTACATGCCATTGAAATTTAATTCGTTCGCAATACCAGACTATTAAGAGTCATAAAAGATGATAATCTTAAATTTTGACCTCTGCATCCAAAGCAGTATCAAGAAAATCCACAAAAACTAGATATGCTATACAGAAACAAGCATTTTCTGAGCACACCCACAACAATTACCCTTGCCAAACCTACCTTCTACCCTCCCTACTCTATGCCAATTTACAATCAGCCATAAAAAAATGAATAAATAAACAAACTTGCAAGCTGCTACAACAGAATTTCCAAATTTACTAGTAGTTCAACCTTTATCCATCACTGTAAAGCTATGAGTACCTTTACTTGTCTGGAACTCCCCTCCATCTCCCTTATATTTAACTTATAACAATGCATAGAATCATATACAAACCATTAGTCTGCCCATCCTTTACCCATTTAATCAACATATATTTCCCTAAAATAACTCTTAGATCAGAAGACAAACAACTTCTCACCTTAAATAAGCCAAAAAAATCTCCTGGACAAAGCCTATACTCATACTCACTAGAAAAAAATGGAACTCCTTGTCTCTTTAATGCTCCCTAAAAGAATATTTTACAAAATCTTGCACAAGTCCTGGCTGAACTTACTCCCTATACTTCACTCAACCCTTCAACCTAAATCATACTCCACAACCCTGTCCAACCTCTTACTCCACTCCTTAATTTTGTTTTCCCACTACCTTACCATATTCACTTTCTGTCTACAGATCTTTCCTCTACCTCTTTTTCTTTCCTCCCTACTCACCTATGCTACCCTAGGATACCCCACCCTGCAGTCTTCTTATAACCCCTTTCTGTCCATCCTTAGTTCCTTCTATAACGCTAATATGAACATCCTCTCTCATGCCAAGACATCATTTAATTTCCCCTCACTGTCTCTAATCATGTGATCTTTAATATCTGTTTTAAATATTTTATGAGAAGTGTCTTAGGTACTGCTGCGGTGGTGCAGCAGTAGCACTGTTGCCTCACAGCAAGAGGTTCTCAGTTTGATTCTCAGCTTGGGAGTGCCTTCTGTGTGGAATCTGCATGTCCTCCCCACAGTTGGGTGGCGTTTGAAAAACATGCACAAGGGCGTGCCTTCGTTGAAGGTTGGATGTCAAGCTGGCACCTCGGCGTTCGTGAAAATCTACTGCCAATCATTAGCAGACCGGTGTTCTGCTGTGGCGACCCCTAACTGGGAAAAGCTGAAAGACAAACATTAGATGTGTCTTAGGTCTCATTTATTACATGCTAAGCTATGTAACAAATGATATGACTAATGCGTTTTTCTCACATATTTTCACCAGCTCATGTTATTGTTTTTCATTGCACTCTACTATGAAACATATGGTCTATGTTTTTGTCATTACAATGTTTTTTTTAACTCCTATTTTTTGTAGTGTTGTATGATACTTTGTGATTTAAAATAGCTGTAATTAATTTTTGATAGATTGTGATTGTGAAACTTTTCTCCCCAGTCCTTCGCTGAAAAAGGGTACTTTTTACCTCAGCCAGGGTTTACTGGTAAACAAATGTCAAGTAACTATATAAATATGCAAGATTACCCATCCATGTGTCAAGATTCACTTTGAATTTCTTCATTGGTTCCAAACAACATAATTACTCTGGTTGTTTATTTCATATTATTAATAAATGTTGCTTAAGACATAGACTTCTGAATTTGAACTTATTTAAGTTAACACAAAACTTTTAGGTTGGTATGTATGAATGTGAGCTATTGCACTCCTATATGTATTCAGATCTACTTCTGTAATCCCATGTCTTTGAATGCCTTCTATGCATGCATTTTCCTCTATAACATCCATACTGTAGATTAAATAAACCAAGACTCTCACATCTGCATTTGTGTAAAGCAAGTTGGAATACCTTGGTAATTTATTTTAAACTCCCAATCAGATGTCTAGGGCAAAAGCACTCTATAAATTGACTGTAATTGATGGCTTCAGATGGTGTCTGTGGATAAAAGAGTCACCCCAGCTTTTGTTTGATCACAACTAAACAATATGGCTCAGCAGGACCAGTGTCACACAATGCATTGTATTTGCTAAAAGCCATGCAAAACAATACTTTCTATGACTTATGCATGCATATTTGTGTATTTGTGTATATGTGGGGTTCTTGTACTACCTAATGGTAACAATATGGCAATTGTTTCTTTCACTTTCCATTACAGCAGCTATTTTTGGTGGCCATGGCAGGATTATGTGAAAGCAGCTGATAAATGGCACAGTAGAGCTGTGGGCACATTGCCATTTCTGAGTGCTTGGTTCTCTGTTTGAATTCTTTACTGTAGTCCCTTCTGTATGGACAATCCTGACAACATTCTCCCTGGGTTTTATTCTGTTTGACTGGTTTCTACTTTTTACCGGCAACACATAGACAAGCCATGAGTGAACTGACATTCCTCCAGTAACATGCATACATACATACAAAACTTTTAGGTTTAAAGCATGGGCATTAATGCCCTTCTAGCTTGCTAATATACCAAAACACTTGTTCCCATAACAAATGTTCAGGCTGTTCTTAAAAATATCTAAACTAATACTTGTTTTAATGTAATTTAGTAGTCTGTTCCAAGCATCAGCTACTCTGTCAGAGAACCAATTAGTACACTTCTCATTCCTATAGAATCTTCTACACAGGTTATCTGATGATTCTCTAGTACTTTTTATAACCCCAAACATTTCCCAGAGGTAGTTGTCCCTAAATACCCGATATACCTGAATAAGATCTCCTCTTAAATATCTGTAAGAGACACTGTACAAGTTCAGATATTTTAGTCTTTCATAATAACTTAGATTTTCACATCCATGGATGCCCTTGCTATATTTCCACTGTACTATTTCCAGTTGACTCATGCTTGTTTTCTTATAGGGTTCCCATATTGTTATTCCATACTCAAGTTTGGGTCTAATGTAACTAACAAACAATTACTTCATTATATTTGATTTTCTAGACTTTATAAATCTTTTTATACAACCTATAGTTCTATAACTATCATTAACCCATTGGGTGATATGATTAGAAAAACTCATAGCTGAATCTACCCATATACCCAGGTCCTTAAATGAGTCTACAGTTTCAATCACCGTGTGCTGTATTAAATATTCACCTTTCAGTTTATGTCTCCCAAATCTCATATGCTTAGTTTTTGATGTATTTATCAACATCTTATTCTCCTGTGCCCAAATGGTCAATTTAGTCAAATTATTTTGCATACATGCCTTATCTGTAACACTTGTAACCAGTTTACCCAAGTTCAGGTCGTCAGCATATAGACTGTAGAATACCTCAGATGAAAAAGTAAGGTCTGAAAGATACAATCTAAACAAATAAGGGCCTAGGACAGAGCCTTGTGGGACACCTTGACTATAACTAAGAATTTCACCTGTCCAGTTGGAGCGTGATACTTGCCATGTCCTATTTGTAAGCCATGCAGCTATCCATCTTATCAACAGTACATCAATACCTAGTTGTACTAATCTATTGATCAGTGTTTTGTGTATGACCCTGTCAAATGCTGAAGTTAAATCTATATAAATCACATCACAGCACAATTTTTCATTCATAGCTGTTATTATATTGTTATAGAACATCATGTTACAGGTGCTAATAGATCTATTTTCAACATATGCATGCTGATATATGGTTTCAAGTCCCAACCTATCCAGTTCTGACAATAACTTATCCAGTATTACCTTCTCCATTATTTTTCCACAACATGAAAGTAGACATAAGGGTCTATATGATTCTGGGTTTGTCCTACTCCCCTTTCCCTTAAAGACAGATTTAATAAGTGGATGTCTCCAATCTTGAGGAATCTCCCCATATTTATATGACCTAGTGAATAATAGACATAATGGTAGTGTAAGTTCTTGCTGAAGTTTTCTCAGGCCATTGTTACTTATTCCATTTCCTCCCTGTGCTTTGTTTGGATCCAGTTTGCACAGTTCTTTTTCAATATAATCTAATTTGATTCCAGTATCTGAGGCTACCTGGATGTCGCAGGGACAACTTACCACCCCTTTTGTGGAGCCAAACTGTTTTGCATAAGAGTTTGTAAATATATCTATAATCTGTTGTGTCTGAGAATAGATTTTAGAATCTGCACAGTTTATCAATTTGTGTAGCTTTTCTCCTGCCACATTTTATGTATCTATAAAAAGGTTTCCTATTATGCTCAATATCTTTATATACATTTTCTTCACATTTTCCTTGATCTTGTCTAACACTATGCTTAATCTGTTTGCCCAGCTCGTTTATTTCAGTTTTCAAAGTTGTAGTTCGACCTCTCTTCCATTTCTTATATTTTTTGTCTCTCACCTTAATCAGGTGTCTTGCTCTTATGGAAATTACTCTCCTGATGTTGCGTGCCCAGATCCTGATGTTAAACATTTTTTTTTTTTACTTTTTGCACTCAAACAATTTCTCTTATAAAACTTTCCACATTCCATCTGCAGTTTTTCCACTGAACACCTCACTCCAGTTAGTTTTATATAGTAACTGTTTTGCTTCCATATAATCTGTAATTAACCTTCTGTGCACTGGCTTATATTTCAGTTTGGCAGAATTATCTAGCAACAAATTAACCTTTATGACCCCATGATCACTGCACATCAATGGTGGTAAAACTTGACTTGAAGTTACAGTAATTTATTTGGGAACACAAACAATATCTAGTATATTCCATCCCCTGGTAGTTTTTTTTTTTTACCATCTGAAGCATTTGTTGTTCCTGAATATACTCTGTGAATAATTTCTTTACTAACATTGTTGAATCAATATTATTCCAGTCTGTTTCTGGTACATTTAAGTCCCCGGCTAATATTATTCTTCCCTCCTTTGTTTCATGTAAGGAATGTAGGGATTCCTCTAGGTTATCTGCACTTGACTTTGGTGGTCTATACACTCCAACCATTGTTATATGTTCCAGGGTTGTCTTTATTGTCACAGTTACACAGTATATAGTATTGTTATCACTGAACATGTAATAATCACAGGTCTCATAGCTATCTTTAATCCCTATCATAACACCTCCACCTGATTTTTTGTTAGAATGTCTGCTACAGTAAAAACATTTAAACCCTGTCAGAATTAGTTTCCAGTCATTGTTCTTTAACCATGTTTCACAAACAATAACAACATCAACCTTGTGGGAACGTAGCAAATTTTCTAATAAAAAAACTTTTTTATTGATGCTCCTGGCATTAACAACTATCAGAGATGCATCAAATGTTGCTATCTGTGAACTGTTACATTTCTGACCTGGCAAAAATCCTGGCTAGTGTTTGTCAAATATTGTTTGTCTGTAGGGAGATGCACAATGTGAGAGACTAGTGTGTGTGTGTGTGTGTGTGTGTGTGTGTGTGTGTGTGTGTGTAAAACTAAGAATGTATTCTGTGGCTGGTTTTCTGAAGAAAGATCCAAATGCTTAGATATATGATTTTATTCAACATTCTGAACAGTGAATTTATGATGTGTATACAAAAATTAATATTTGAAAATAATGTGTACATTTTAAGGTGCACTCTGCCCCTACTGCCACAATCATCTTTTTCCCTTTACCACAATGTCTTTCATTTTAGTGCATCATCCTCATTTGGGTAGAATGATTACTTAACCATGACAGACAATATAAAAAAGGATTTTAAGGATATATAGCTTTTTCTGAATGATTTAGTTACAACGTTTACCCTCTTTAAAAAGAAAGTAATGAAGAATGGAACAAGGCCACCTTTATTGTACTTCTAAATTCTTTTTTTTTTTTAATCCCATCTGCCTATCAGCTGTCAGCCCTATCATGTGATTGACTGATTCATTCTCTTTCAGGCCCTAAGTGCCTCCCCCAGGCAGCTGACATGCATGGTTTAACCATGAAGGCTGTGCTATGCTTCTTTTTCTTCTGGCGCACATGTATGCATGTTTCCTTACATACTTCCTAAGGAATGTCAGTACAGGAATGCACCCTGAAAGAGCTAAGCGTATGCCTCTGCCTCATATGTATGCTATGTCCTAACTTCACTTAGTGATAGTGTTTCCTGCAACAGACTGGATTTCTTCCCTATGCTTAGGATGAGTAAATCAGTGCTTGCTAATGAATACCACACTCCTAGATCAGCTCCTCCAGTATGCAGGATGCTAAATGAAGCAAAGACTTATGGGTCACAGACTTTTATCCCTCTATCTCTTGGAGCCACATGCAATGGGGACATTTTGCCATGCTCCAAAGAACTCATTGCATGACATTTTAGGATGGAACAAAACAAGATAAAAAAATGGTGACTACGATGTATTGCACACTATTTCATACATACAAATGAAATCTGTTATGTTCTTAGAAAAGACAGACCCAGAAGTCTGATATACATTTATGAAGTATTTAAAAGCAGCTATAGCTACATTTCATATGAGCAAATATGTGTCAAGTCTATCAAGCCTGCCATTCCACATGTAGAAATACACATGCACATGATGCTCTGTCAGTTTCACTGAATCTGTCTTCCACATGACATTACCCCCAGTCAGGTGGAAGCACCGTCTTGTTATTAAAGAGCAGAAAAACAAATACTGCCAAGCACACATAGAAAGAATTCATTTTGACTTTCTTGTTAAGATTTATTTTGTTGATAGTGGCATAGAAATTATAGACATCTCAAGACAAATGTGTCTTGTGGCCATTTATGCCATGCCACTTCCCACCCTTAGACCCATCTCAGTCTTTTTTTCTTCCATCATGCCATTTTTTGTCAATGCCAGTCTTCTTAGATTAGCCACATAGCCAACCACAATCAAGATAATATAAAATAGTGTGCTCAATCTTAGCAGCCTAAACAAAAGTTGAACTCAGGCATTCCTAACCATTGAAAATACTAATATATCCATTGTCACTGAAACATTGTTACAGAACAGTGAAAGCACCATCACTCCTTCAAACACAACACTAAATTGGAGATTGTAATTGTTGGGAGTGTATATGTGATGAAACTGGCTTGACAGGCGTATTGTCTGTGTGTGTGTGTGTGTGTGTGTGTGTGTGTGTGTGTGTGTGTGTGTGTGTGTGTGCGTGTGTATGCGTGTGTGTGCATGTGTGTGTGTGTGTGTGTGTCTGTGTGCATGTTTATGAGTAGCGAGGATGTACATGCACTCGTGTGTGTGGGGGTGACTGTGTGCACATCTTGTGATGAAACTAACTTGTTAGGCATTTTGTGTGTGTGTGTGTGTGTGTGTGTGTGTGTGTGTGTGTGTGTGTGTGTGTGTGAAGGGAAAAATGTCACTGAATTTATCTGTGGACACATACAGTGTTGGGTGCACATGCATAACTCTTCTGCATACCATCAAACAAATGTTATTATCCTTTGAAAATAAGGCAGACTATGTGTCACAGATCATCTACACCCTCAGAGCTTCTTGGGGGGCGGGGGGGGCTTGTGACCCACAGCTGAATAAGAAGATTATGACACAGGCTTGGCAGGGGAGGGCCATCTTCAACCTCATCTAATCTTTAAACTGGTCTTGTTTAGAGGTGTACAGAGAAGGTTGCTTTAGCTTAAGTGGTAGATTGGGGGAAGTGTGACCATTATTTCCTTAACTTCCCTCAAAATCAAACCTCAGAAGTTTGCCCATAAGGTTGTTATAGCTTGTCTAAACACAGTGTCCTTTGAAGGAGCAGCGAGTCAGAATGTATCAATGCGATCATTATTTTTTACTTTTCTCACAATGAAACACAGGCATGTATACAGGGGAAGGTCTTTTTTTTTTGTTGGAGTAAGGAAGAATGGTGTGTATTTATGGCTGATAGCATCAAATTAAAATATATTGTTGAGGCTATTTTTTATTTACTTCTGTCCCTGTCTGACATCAGAGGGGTAGACAGAAGGTAGCTGCCTTTTAGAGGTAGTTGTGAGGAGGAATGTTGTGAATCTGTATGGCAGCAATATCTTAAAATGGGTCTACTTTGTTTTACTGAAAATACACTTCACTGAAACTCATTTCACTGAAACCTCATTTCACTGAAAATCAGTTGCCTGAGCACAATTCACTGAAAGGTCACTTCACTGAAAACTTATTTGACTGAAACTCATTTTGTTGAAAGGTATATGCCCTATTCCCCACTGTAGTGCGATCCTGGAGTTAGTATATATAGTAAAGGGGGTGCGGGGGGTACAGCACCCTACATTGGGGGGTGGGGGGGTGTAGCCCCCCCCACCTATTTTAAATGTTGGAAACCATAGACATGGATAATTACAAGTTGAATGGATAACTTTTTCCAGAAAATAATACCTAACCAAACTATGTGGGGGGCTACACCCCCCAATGTGGGGTGCCGTGCCCCCTCTTACTATATATATACTAACTCCAGGATTGCACTATAGTGGGTACCCAGTTCATCTAGAACCCCATGGTTTCTGAACCTTAACTTCATCAGATTCCCAGCTTAATTTAGTTATTTCAGCATTGGCTAGTTATGGTTTGTTGAAAGGATGGTGGAAAAAGCCAAAGAATAACAGAAATAATGTCAAAACAAGACAAAAGTATTCCTGGTGAAGTAGGCAGAACTGTGTGTGTGTGTGTGTGTGTGTGTGTGTGTGTGTGTGTGTGTGTGTGTGTGTGTGTGTGTGTGTGTGTGTGTGTGTTTGAGTGGGGGTGGGGGTAATCAGGACATGCAAGAATTATCACCTTGGGCTAAACTTAGAAGCAGGTGCCTTTTATGCCTTTAGTATTTGCATGAAATGCACTTGTTTTCTGTAATGTCATATTCACACCTTCATACCTGCATATCTAAATATGCAGAGCATGATAAGAAAATGTAGGGTGGTTGGACAGAGAAGTGGCACTATGTACTTGAGAATGATTACTGACATTTATGTTGAGTCAGCATTAACACCCCCAGCCATGTCTTTGATGAATCTGCTACTGCAACTGGTAGATCAGCCATGATCTAATACAACATGATCCATTGTAGGAGATTCAGCATTTCTTGATCTAGCTAAGAAAAACTGAAAAAGACATCCTGTCCAGGAAAATTGTGTATTTCTGCAAACATCAGATAAATGAAAATATTTAAACCATGGCCTGAAATAAACTTTTGTCCCTGATGACTGATGGATATATAGCATTCAACAAAATCTCATATATGTTACATGTAATTTTTGCACATTTATGATTATATTAAGTGCCATAATCCACAATGTAATTCAAATTTGATTATTTTGTATTTCTCCAAGTTATGAAAAATTCCTAATTAATCTTACCCATGTTTTTATTTGCATATAGTCCTTACAAGAAAAAAACTACCATCTAAGAAATCATGCATGAGTGAGGTTTGTTTTCATGTTAGAATTTAGAGTCCCCAAATTAGTGGAAATCTTGAATAGAAACAATAATTTTGAGATGTTTTAATATAGCTAATATGCAGAATCTGAATGTTAATATTTGAAAAAGTAATAATACAAATCAGGAATTGTACCCAGTGGGCTATAATCTGTATCATGCTGTTCAAACAGACAGCAGAGTATGAAGGGGGAACTCACCTCCTGAGGCAATGGGCAGGCCCCTAGCAACTAACCTATGACTCTGTGTGAAACTGCTTAGAAATGTCTGTGACTTGCCTTTCTTATGGTGACATTCTACTGTTTGCACTCACAGAACTATTACTTTAGTTTCCCATTTTAATATGCTACTGCAAATTTCCATTATGGTTTATTGTCAGACTTTCAGATTTGTGCAGACGTTTAACAACAAAAACATATTGATGTTGCCTGTGAGTCTAAGACAGCATTGATGGGACACAGCCTACCAGCCCCATCTCTCTTTATGCCACATTCAAGTAATCAGAATGCTTCAGTTTCCTGTTTTTGAAAACAAACTAAATTCCTTTAACTGCATGTCTTAATAACTTATGATAGAAGCAAATCTAGAGTCCTCACTCACTGCATGCAGTGCTGTGCCTTTATATTCTTTTTTCTAATGAATTTTTACTCTGGTGTCCTGAAGCAAAACATACAGAAATGACTATGGCAAAAGCTATGTAGACTGCCATCTAAAGTAAACACTGATTAGTGATATCAAATTAATCGTGTACAAAGATGGAGTCTAACAAGCTATTTGGAATATACATTGGGTAACGGCTGGCTGGAGTGTTGCTCAGTCTTTATTTTTCTCCCTGTTTCCTGTAGTTTTTCTTCTTGTATGTTCTTTCCCATGCAATAACATTCCTGCCAGTAAAGACCAATGTTTATCTTATACTTAGCACAACGGGTACTGTCAGTGTTCTGCTTTGAAGTTAATCCTACTAAATGTTAAGTTTTATGTTGATCAGTTTCGGTGGTTATGTGTTGCAGAAGGTTATTTGTTTAGAGTACTTCCTCACATAAACCTTTCCTGAATGCTGCAACCAGCAAGCTTGCCTCACTCAGATATTTTTCTTATAATCTGATGCTGGTACTGCCTTCTTTCCATTAATAAAAAATAAAATAGTTTCCACCAGGATGCTTCATCCTCCAATTTTATGCATATACCAAATGCCCATTCCATTCCATTACTGCAAGCAACCAAAAATAAAAGCTCTGCTGAGTCACTAAAGTAAGACAACCATAACCACAATAATCACAAAAGAATGGTTTATAAAGCAGAAATGTACATTTTCAGACGGCACCGAGTGGCTTAAAAAATGTAGCCCAGCAGTATAGAAAAGTAATGTGTTACATCCATCACTGATAATTATGTTAAGACTTTGTCCTCTTAAACCATTGTCGGGAAAGCATATGCAGTTATGTTTACACATTAAAATACTTTCTTCTACTTTCTCCAGTAACCGTATAAAACATAGTGCAGTCATTGTGATTACTCTCATTGTATTACTTCTTTGAAACTACAATGGGTTGCACAGCTTCTACTGACGGATGTTTATATAAGCTAAAACTAATATTCTTACTGTTGTGTCTCAATGTTTCCTTTGCAAACACAGTTCATTTAAACTGATGTTAAAATATTTGAATGCAAAACTTTCAAGTTTCTTCTTTTAGTGTTATGCTGAATAGTTTAAGCTGCTATGTTTGCTCTCTTAAAGTAGTCACCCTGACCTTACTTTAAAAATATCCATTACATGGTCAGAGTACTTTGAATGGCTAACGTGTAGTTTGAAGGGGTAATGTCATAATCCTAAGTGTAAATGTGGGCAGTCTCACTCTCTCCTTATTCAGAATGAGAGTACAGAAAGATGACCTGAGCAAGGAGAGGGTAACTGAATGAAAGGAGGATGCCAAATGATATTGTGCCATACACAACAGGTTGTCAGATAGTTTCTATACACTCCTGTTAGTCAGCAGGCTAGGGACAAATCCAGAATGAAATGCATAAGCCCAGCAGTTGCATATCAGATACTGTGACATATGTGGCCTATTTGTTGGTGCTTCTGTTCATTAAAAAATAACAGGATGTAAAACCATATGGCCTTGTTCCAGGTACACTACTTCACAATTACCCAGTATGCACTGCTGAAGCTGATGCTACCATCCCATGTACTGGCCTCATTACTGAGCATTCCGATCATGTAGCTGTATCTTGTTATGGGAGAGACCATATGGCTCACGTTTGCTGCATCACTAAGTAAGGTGGTGTCAGTCATGAGGAAAAGTTTACTATGATTGGGAAAACAATATGTGGAACTCGCATTTTCATGGTGTTGAGGTTTTATACATGTATGTGGGGAGAGGAAAAATAAATTAAAAATGTAATTAATAAAATATCTAAATTAATCAACAGATTACTTATTACTAAATGTGTT